>NC_089763.1:39841968-39851968 GCF_040412425.1 Macrobrachium rosenbergii | reverse complement strand
ATTTTTACCTTCTGCTATTTTTTACCCCCAGTTAATTTTTACCCCGTTAATTTTTAGACCCTGTTAATTTTTACCGCCTGTTAATTTTTACCTTTTTTTATTTTTAACCCCTGTTAATTTTTACTATTTGTTATTTTTTTGCCCCGGTTAATTTTTTACCCCTATTATTTTTACCCCTGTTATTTTTACCCCTGTTATTTTTATCCCCTATTATTTTTACCCCTGTTATTTTTTACCCCTTGTTAATTTTTACCCCTATTAGTTTTTACCCCTGTTAATTTTTACCCCTGTTATTTTTACCCCTGTTATTTTTACCCCCTGTTAATTTTTAACCCATTAGTTTTTACCCCCTGTTATTTATTATCCCCTCTTATTTTTTACTGTCTGTTAATTTTTAACCCCTGTTATTTTTACCCCTTTTAATTTTTACCCCCTATTATTTTCTACCCCTTGTTATTTTTTACCCCTGTTATTTTTTATACCATGTTAATCTTTACCCGTTAATTTTTACCCCAGCTATTTTTCACCCACTGTTAATTTTTACCCCTTTTATTTTAACCCCCTGTTAATTTTTAACCCATTTATTTTTTACCCCGTTATTTGTACCCCCTGTTATCTTTTACCTCTGTTAATTTTTACCCTCTTATTTTTTGCCGGCTATTAATTTTTACCCATGTTATTTTTCCCCTTGTTAATTTTTACCTCCTGTTATTTTTGTCCTCTGTTAATTTTTACCCCTGTTAATTTTTAACCCCCGTTAATTTGACCCCTGTTATTTTTAGCACCTGTTAATTTTTACCCCGGTTAATTTTTACCCCATTATTTATTACCCCTGTTAATTTTTACCCCATATTTTTTTTACCCCTGTTAATTTTTACCCTGCTTGTTTTACCCCCTATTATTTTTTATGCCCCTGATAATTTTTAACCCCTGTTATTTTTTACCCCCTGTTATTTATTACCCCCTGTTATTTTCTACCCTTTGTTATTTTTTACCCCTTTATTTTTAACCCTGTTATTTTTTACCCCCTGTTAATTTTTAACCCCTATTATTTTTTACCCCATTATTTTTACCCTGTGTTATTTTTTGCCTCATGTTAATAACCTGTTAATTTTTACCCCCAGTTATCTTTCACCCCCTGTTAATTTTTACCCGTTTTATTTTAACCCCCTGTTAATTTTTACCCCCAGTTATTTTTTACCTCGTTTTTTTTACCTCTGGTAATTTTACCCCATGTCATTTTTTACCCCTGTTAATTTTTACCCTCTTACTTTTTACCCCTATTAATTTTTACCCGCTGTTATTTTTCCCCTTGTTAATTTTTAACCCTGTTATTTTTACCCCATTATTTTTTACCCCGTTAATTTTTGCCTCCTCTTATTTATTACTTGCTTTTTTTTACCCCCAGTTAATTTTTACCCCCTGTTATTTTGTACACCCTATAAATTTTTACCCCCTGTTATTTTTTACCCCATGTTAATTTTTACCCCTTATTATTATTACCCCTGTTAATTTTTACCCCTGTTAATTTTACCCCTATTAATTTTTACCTCCTGTTATTTTTTAATTTTATTTTTACCCTGTTTTTTTTTACCCCTTTTAATTTTCAACCCCTATTATTTTTACCTCTGTTATTTTTACCCCTGTTAATTTTTACCCCTGTTATTTTTACCCCTATTATTTTTTACCCTGTTAATTTTAACCCCTTTATTTTTTACCCCTATTAATTGTTACCCCTGTTATTTTTAACTCATTTTTACCCCTTATTTTTTTTACCCCTGTTAATTTTTACCACCTCTTAGTTTTCCCCCTGTTAATTTTTACCCCTATTATTTTTTTTACCAATTGTTAATTTTACCCCTATTATTTTTTACCCCTTGTTAATTTTTACCCCGATTATTTTTCACCCCATGTTAATTTTTACCCCTATTAATTTTTACACCCTGTTAATTTTTACCTCTTGTTATTTTTTCCTCATTAATTTTTACCCCTGTTATTTTATACCTCCTGTTATTTTCTACCTCCTATTATTTTCTACCTCCTATTATTTTTTACCCCCTGTTAATTTTACCCCGTTATTTTTTTTACTCCGTTATTTTTACCCATGTTAATTTGTACCCCGTGTTAATTTTTACCCTTGTTTTTTACCCCTTGTTAATTTTCCTCCTGTTATTTTTTTACCCTTGTTAATTTCTACCATCTGTTAATTTTTACATCCTGTTATATTTTACCCCGTTATTTCTTTACCCACCTGTTAATTTTTATCCCCTGTTATTTTTTACCCCGTTAATTTTTACCCTGTTTTTTTAATCTTTTAATTTTTAACCCCTGTTATTTTTTACCCACCGTTAATTTTTACCCCCTGTTATTTTTTACTCATGTTAATTTTCACCCTTTTAATTTTTACTCCCTTATTTTTTACCCTGTTATTTTTTACCCCCTGTTAATTTTTATCCCCTGTTATTTTCTATCCCCTGTTAAGTTTTACCCATTATTTTTTACCCCTGTTAATTTTATCCCAGTTATTTTTTACTCCATGTTAATTTTTACCCCCTGTTATTTTTTACCCCTGTTAATTTTTGCCCCCTGTAATTTTTTACCCCATCTTAATTTTTACCCCTATTATATTTTATCCCTTGTTGATTTTTACCCCCTTTTATTTTTTACCCCATTATATTTTACCCCATGTTATTTTTTTACCACCCTGTTAAATTTTACCCCGTGGTATTTTTTTACCCCGTGTTATTTTTTACCCCATGTTAATTTTTAACCCCTGTTATTATTTACCCCATGTTGATTTTTACCCCCTGTTATTTTTACCCCCCGTCATTTTTTACCCCCTGTTATTTTTTACCCTTGTTATTTTTTTACATTTAATTTTAATTTTCTGTTATTTTTACCCCTTTGTTTTTACCCTCTGTTACTTTTACCCCTGGTATTTTTATCCCCATGTTAATTCTAACCCTTTCTTATTTTATACCCCCTGTTAATTTTTACCCCCTGTTAATTTTTACTCCCTGTTATTTTTTAACCCCTGTTATTTTTACCAACTGTTTAATTTTTACACCCTGTTATTTTTTATCCTCTATTAATTTTTGTCCCCTGTTATTTTCTACCCCGTTATATTTTGGCCCCTGTTATTTTTAACCCCGTTAACTTTTACCCGTTATTTTTTACACCCTGGTAATTTTTATCCCCTGTTATTTTTTACCCCCGTTCATTTTTACCCCCTGTTATTTTTACGCACTTTAATATTTACCATGTTATTTATTTTTTAATTTTTATTTTTACCACTATTTATTTTTTATTCCCTTATACTTTTACCCCCTTTTATTTTGTACCCTTGTTATTTTGTACCCCCTGTTACTTTTTAACCCTTGTTAATTTTACCTCCTGTTAATTTTTAAACCCCTGTTAATTTTACCCCCTGTAGTTTTTTGCGTATTGTTAATTTTTACCCTTCTTATTTTTTACTTTTTGTTACTTTTACCCCATTATTTTTTACTACGGTACCTTTTAATTTTTAACCCACGTTAGTTTTTACCATTGTCAATTTTCACCCCTTGTTATTTTTTACCCTGTTAATTTTACCCCCTGTTAATTTTTACCACCTGTAATTTTTTACCCCATTAATTTTTATCCCTGTTATTTTTTACCTCCTGTTATTATTTATCCTGTGTTATTTTTTACCTCTTGTTAATTTTCACCCCTTGGGAATTTTTACCCCGTTATTTTGACTCCTGTTAATTTTACCCCTGCTATTTTTTACCCCTGTCATTTTTTACTGTTATTTTTACCCCCTGATATTTTTTTACCACTTGTTTATTTTAACATGTTATTTTTTACACCATGTTAAATTTTACCCAGTTTTATTTTTGACCCCGGTTATTTATTACCCCTTGTTAATTTTTACCCCTGTTATTTTTTACCTTCTGTTATTTCTACCTCCTGTTATTTTTAACCCCTGTTAATTTTTACCCCTGTTATTTTTACCCTTGTTAATTTTTATCCCCTGTTAGTTTTTACTCCTGTTATTTTTTAGCCTCTGTTATTTTTATCCTCTTATTTTTTCCCCTTGTTAATTTTTGCCCCCTGTTATTTTTTAACCCCTGGTAATTTTTACCCTCTTATTTTTATCCTCAGTTATGTATTACCCCTGTTATTTTTTACCCTCTTATTTTTTACCCCTTGTTATTTTTCATGTATTCTATTTTTACCCTCTTAATTTTTACCCCCTGTTATTTTTACCCCCAGTTAATTTTTACCCATGTCATTTTTCCCTCCTGTTATTTTTTTTACCCCATGTTAATCTTCACCCCTTGTTTTTTTTTTTATCCCCTGTTGATATTTGCCAACTGTCTTTTTTTAGCCCCCGTTATTTTTTACCCCATTTTATTTTTACCCATTTATTTTTACCCCTTGTTTATTTTTAACTCTGTTAATTTTTACTCCTTGCCATTTTTACCCCCTATTATTTTTTACCTCCTGTTATTTTTACCCCTTGTTAGTTTTTACCCCTGTTAATCCTTATCCCCTGTTATTTTTTACCATATGTTATTTGTACCCCCGGTTATTGTTGACCCCTTTTAATTTTTACCCCTTTGTATTTTACCTCCTTTTTTTAACCTCTGTTAATTTTTCCCCTGTTATTTTTTCCCCTTGTTAATTTTTACTCCCTGTTATTTTTACCCCCTGTTATTTTTTTAACCCCTGTCAATTTTTACCCCCTGTTAATTTTTACCCCTGTGAATTTTTACCTCCTCTTATTTATTACTCCCTGTTTTTTAAACCCCAGTTAATTTTTACCCCCTCTTATTTTATACCCCCTGTAAATTTTTACACCCTGTTATTTTTTACCCTTTTTATTTTTACCCCTATTATTATTACCCCCTGTAAATTTTTACCTGCTGTTAATTTTTATACCCTTTTATTTTCAACCCCTGTTATTTTTAACCCAATATTTTTTAACCCCTGTTAACTTTTACCCCCTATTATTTTTACCCCCTGTTATTTTTTACCCCTATTAATTGTTACCCCTGTTATTTTGTACCCCCTAGTATTTGTTACCCCATGTTAATTTTTATCCCTGTTAATTTTTACCCCCTGTTATTTTCCCCCTGTTAATTTTTACCCCTGTTATTTTTACCACCTGTTATTTTTACCCCTATTATTTTTACCCCTTGTTAATTTTTACCCCTATTAATTTTTACACCCTGTTAATTTTTACCTCCTGTTATTTTTTCCCCATTAATTTTTACCCCTGTTATTTTTTACCCCCTGTTAATTTTACCCCCTATTATTTTTTACCCCATGTTAATTTGTACCCATGTTAATTTTAACCCTTGTTATTTTCTATGTCTTGTTAATTTTCCCCTGTTATTTTTTACCCTTGTTGATTTTTACCCTCTGTTAATTTTTACCCCTGTTATATTTTACCCCGTTATTTCTTTACCCACCTGTTAATTTTTACCCTTTATTTTTTACCCCATTAATTTTTGCCCTGTTTCTTTACTTCCTTTTAATTTTTAACCCGTTATTTTTTACCCACCGTTAATTTTTTCCCCCTGTTATTTTTTACCCATGTTAATTTTCACCCTTTTAATTTTTGCCCCCTTACTTTTTACCCCCATGTTAGTTTTATCCCCTATTATTTTCTACCTCCTGTTAATTTTTACCCATGATTTTTTACCCCTGTTAATTTTATCCCCATTACCCATTATTTTTTACCCCTTGTTAATTTTTACCCCTTGTTATTTTTACCCCCTGTTAATTTTTACCCTGATTATTTTTTAACCTCTGTTATTTTTTATCCCGTGTTATTTTTTAACCTTTGTTAATTTTCACCCCTTGGTAATTTTTACCCCGTGTTATTTTACCCTATTAATTTTACCCCATGCTATTTTTTTACTCTTATTTTTACCCCATGTTTTTTTACCCCTTGTTAATTTTAACTACATGTTATTTTTTACACCATGTTAAATTTTACCCAGTTTTATTTTTGATGCTCAGTTATTTATTACCCTCTGTTAATTTGTACTCCCTCTTAATTTTTACCCCGTTATTTTTTACCCCTTGTTAATTTTTACCCCTGTTATTTTTTACCTTCTGTTATTTCTACCCCCTGTTATTTTTTAATCCCTGTTAATTTTTATCCCCTGTTAATTTTTACTCCCTGTTATTTTTTAGCCTCTGTTATTTTTCCCCTTGTTAATTTTTACCCCTCTGTTATTTTTTAACCCCTGGTAATTTTTACCCTCTGTTATTTATTACCCCTCTTATTTTTTACCCTCTTATTTTTACTGTCATTTTTACCCCGTGTTATTTTTACCCCTTGTTATTTTTTACCTACTCTGTTTTTTACCCTCTGTTTATTTTTACCCCCTGTTGTTTTTTTTATCCCTTGTTAATTTTTCCCTTCTATTATTTTTTACCCCTGTTAAATTTTACCACTTTGTTATTTTTACCCCCATTTATTTTTACCCCCGGTTAATTTTTACCCCCGTTAATTTTTGCCCTCTGTTATATTTTACCCACTTATTTTTAACCCTCTTAATTTTTACCCCCAGTTAATTTTTACCCGTGTCATTTTTTCTCCTCGTGTTTCTTTTTACCCTACGTTAATTTTTACCCCTTGTTATTTTTTATAGCCTGTTGATATTTGCCAACTGTCTTTTTTTACCCTGTTATTTTTTTACCCCATTTTATTTTTACCCCATTATTTTTACCCCTTGTTTATTTTTACCTCTGTTAATTTTTACTCCCTTCTTTTTAACCCCTGTTATTTTTTACCTCCTGTTATTTTTTACCCCTTGTTAATTTTTACCCTGTTAATCCTTATCCCCTGTTATTTTTTACCATATGTTATTTGTACCCGCGGTTATTTTTGACCCCTGTTAATTTTTACCCCTTTGTATTTTTACCTTTTGAACCTCTGTTAATTTTTACCACTTATTTTTTACCCCCTGTTAATTTTTACCCTCTTAGTTTTTAATCCCTGTTATTTTATACCCCATGTTAATTTTACCTCCTTTTATTTTTTTTACCCCATATTAATTTTTATCCCCTGTTAATTTTTACTCCCTGTTATTTCCCCCCCTGTTAGTTTTTACCCCCTGCCAACTTTTACCCCTTATTATTTTTAACCCCTGTTAATTTTTACCCCTTGTTAATTTTTATCCCTTGTTATTTTTTACCCTTGTTAATATTTACTCCCTGTTATTTGTACCCCCTGTTATGTTTACCCCCTGTTAATTTTTACCCCCTGCTAATCCTTACTCCCTTTTAATTTTTACCTCCAGTTGTTTTTACCCCCCCTGTTAATTTTTACCTCCAGTTGTTTTTTTTACCGCCCCCTGTTAATTTTTATCCCCTGTAATATTCTACCCATGTTAATATTTAGCCCCTGTTATTTTTTACCCCCAATTAATGGCTACCCCATGTTAATTTTTACTCCCTGTTATTTTTTACCCCCTATTATTTTTACCTCTGTTATTTTTCCCCTGTTATGTTTCCCCCTTGTTATTATTTACATCCTGTTATTTTTAGCCCCTGTTATTTTGTACCGCTTGTTAATTTTTACCCTCTGTTAATATTTACCCTGTTAATTTTTACCCCTGTTAATTTTTTCCCCCAGTTAATTTTTACCCCCTGTCATTTTTTAACCCATGTCAATTTTTGCCCCTGTTAATGTTTACCCCTGTTAATTTTTGCCCTTTGTTATTTTTTACACTGGTATTTTTACCCTCTGTTATTTTTTACCCCTGTTATTTTTACCTCATGTTATTTTTACCCCATTTTTTTACCCCCTGTTTTTTTTACACCTGGTAATTTTTACTCCCTGTTGATTCTTTCCCCCTGTTATTTATTAGCCTTTTAATTTTTACCCTCTGTTATTTTTTACCCCCTGTTAATTTTTACCCTCGTTATTTTTTACCCCTGTTAATTTTTACCACCTGTAAATGTTTACCCTCTATTATTTTTACCCCTGATAATATTTACCCCTGTTCTTTTCCCCCATATATATACACACATTATATATATATATATATATATATATATATATATATATATATATATATATATATATATATATATATATATATATATGTTATACATACAGTATGTTACATGTATGTTTGTATGTATGTATGTGCATAAAACACACTCTGGTTATCTATCAACGCTTCTGACTCCATTCTTCGTAGGTAAGATGGTTATGCACATAGTTAATCGAAAGTGGTTTTTGACACCTTGAGAGAAGGTTTATTCATCTTTTTCCTCTTATTAGAATATGTGTGTTTTACTTGCTTCCGTTACTTGAAAGGCATAGGATAAAGAATTGGCTCTGCATATTTTTCTCAGCTGAACGAAATGAGGTTGGTGGTTATAAACGCAGTTTTTTTATCTGTCTCCATTATGTCTGCGAAAAGCTACTTTGTTTGTTCGTTTCTGTTTGTTATTATTCCTTGGAGATGCAAAACGAATCTTTATTTGCAAGATGTTCGATATAGTAATTACTTAGATGTTGCTATTCTTTCATCTTTCTTGTTCTTCTGTTATATTTTGATTTTTGTAAACTGTTGTTCCTTCTTATATCTATATTTATGTGAACTGTTGAGAGAGAGAGAGAGAGAGAGAGAGAGAGAGAGAGAGAGAGAGAGAGAGAGAGAGAGAGAGAGTGAGAGAGAGAGTTGGTAGTGGTTTCTGCTGGCTGAAAGTGTCGCGTTTAGTCACTACTAGGCATGCGGGGACTCGGCTTCGCTTACTACGGAAAGAAATCATCGATTTAGGTTTTCAATGTAGATTTTCGAGGTAATAAACAACTATATTAATTAATATCATAAATTACGATCAAAATTCACTTAAAGTCTGATAAAAAATTGATGTAGAAGGGGATTTAGTGTTGTAGGTTAATCATAATTCTGGCTGTGCTAGAAGAAAAGGTGAAACGTCAGGTGAAAAATTTGAATAAACCCAGAAAGCTGAAGGAAAAGGTGAGGTTTAAACGAAAATTTCATTTGTTTTGTCTGTGTTTGTATGTCTGTCACGGGGTAGGGGTTTGATTTTGAGTTAAAAACCTTTCTGGGGTGATATAGAGGCCGTGTGCAAAATTTTGTCTGGGTGTATCAAGCGGTTCGGATTTCTGTAGAAGCCAAACAAATTTACTGGGGTTCACTTCTATATATGTATATATATATAATGTATAATATTATAATATATATATATATATATATATATATATATATATATATATATATATATATATATATATATATATATGATGAATGTATATATAAGAAGTTTTTCCAGTGCTGTTCTGTTCTTTCCAATTTGGCATAACCAATTTCACATTTTTTTTAAACCCACATCATACAATTAGGCCTACCTCCGCACAGAGTGAGTATCTCATTACCATCAACACCACATAACCTTTTTCACCTGGTTTTCATTACTGTTTTATCACATCACCATAACATGACCTTTTCCCTCCCCATCACATCATCTCACATCATATCCGTCCCTCCCATTCAGCGGATGCTGCATCTAATGCACTGCATCTCAACAGCATCCACTTTTTACGGCGCGTCTGCACATCCCTCGTCCTCCATACATTTTGGAGGGGTCGAAAAAAGCCTTCATGCATTTCTGCTGTCGCTTTCCGTGAGACTTTACACTGCAGTTCTTGCTGTCGAGTGTATTATTGGTAAGACTCAACCCCCGCTCTCTCTCTCTCTCTCTCTCTCTCTCTCTCTCTCATTTATATACCTCTAGTGTCTCTCTCTCTGCAGCCCTCTCTCTCTCTCTCTCTCTCGTCTGTATTTATTCACCTGTTGTGGCTGACATACACAAATACTTTACAGCTCCTCTCTCTCTCTCTCTCTCTCTCTCTCTCTCTCTCTCTCTCTCTCTCTCTCTGGTCTGTTTATTTACCTCTCTGCACACTTGGAATTAGCTCTCTCTCTCTCTCTCTCTCTCTCTCTCTCTCTGAACTCTCTCTCTC
>NC_089763.1:39804468-39834468 GCF_040412425.1 Macrobrachium rosenbergii | reverse complement strand
ATCCAAGGTGCTCAAGAGTCTGTATTTGATGTAGTAAGAGTGCAGAAGTTAATTCCAAAGTTTACAGAAGAAGCTCCAGATCTAAATTACACTGTTAAGTTATCTAAATCACTAACTCTTTTGAGATCTGACATTACACTACATACGATATTTCAACACTTATTACTATTACATGGAACACGGAACACATGATAAATAGAAGAGTAAATATATCAAAACCTTGGGATGATATACATATTAAAAAGGCAACATCATGAATATATGTATATGTATATGTATATGTATATGTATATGTATATGTATATATATATATATATATATATATATATATATATATATATATATATATATATATATATATATATATACATATACAATCAGTATTAACTTTATCACATACACAATTGTTCTGTGCATTAGTAGAATTACTAAAAGGACCTCATTCAAACTGGGTGTAAATTAAAGTTTATATATATATATATATATATATATATATATATATATATATATATATATATATATATATATATATATATATATATTTATATATATAGTGGTTTTAATGCCTTGAAAATATGGTAATTTAAGAATGTTATAAGATATCTTGCTCTCTTTAGTACTGTGCGATAAGAAATTTATATACTCTCTCTCTCTCTCTCTCTCTCTCTCTCTCTCTCTCTCTCTCTCTCTCTCTCTCTCTCTCTCTCTCAACAACACCATAATCAAATAGCAATTTCCAGACTTCCCTTTTTTTTCTGCATTTTTCTCTCTAACTACTTACTTCTAAACCAACTCTCGGGAACATTCTCTCTCTCTCTCTCTCTCTCTCTCTCTCTCTCTCTCTCTCTCTCTCTCTCTCTCAAGAGCACCAATAATTGGATAACAATTTCCAGAATTTCCGTTTTTTTTTCCAGCTTTCTCTCCCACTTCTCCCTGGTAAAATTTGATAGTGAATGCTATAAAATTCTCTCTCTCTCTCTCTCTTTCTCTCTCTCTCTCTCTCTCTCTTCTGACTTCTAAACCAAGTCCAGCAAACATCAGCTCAATGACGTTAAAAGCAACGCGTATGACTGACCGTAATTGCAATTAGATCCCTTAATGAGGGCATCCCGAGCATCGGGGGATTTGGGATTCATCCCTCTTGTGGCGGAAAAGTGACGAGTAGGGAATAAGGCAGCCCTTCTTGAGTATTGGGGTGGGGAGAGGTTGGGGAAAAAAGGGGATTTTTAGGAGAGCGGATTGTGGTGTGCTTGCAAGAAGGCATTAGTGTTTGGAGTATTATATACCATTATTAGTAATGCTATCAATATTGTTCATTCCCATTGTTTCTGTCATTATTTTTATTGGGGATATAATAGTCACATTCACATGATTCATGTTATTTGTGATAAAAGCCAAAAGACCTCTTCAATTTTTTTTTTATTTTTGCTGTTTTCTCATGAACCTCCATTCATGGGTTCTGATCCCAATGAAATTATTTTTATATATAAGCTCATAAACCTTAGTATTCAGCGCTTACTGGGCTAATCATGTTTCACTTAAAAGACCTTAGTCTAAATAACTTGTACCATATCCATTCCAATAGTGACTTCATATAATTTTCTTCTCTCTTCAGGTGAGTGTGAGATCCCGAACGGACCATCAGCTTGTTAGTTGTTGTTTCAACTAATGCAATCGTGATGAGAACGTGAGTACAGATATATCATTGCACAGCGTTATATTTGTCTTAAACCCCGTGGGGTGTTAGTGCCATCAGTGCACCTCATGCGATGCACTGTAGGCGTTACTTAAGGTTCTTTGCAGCGTTCATTGGGCCCCTAGCTGCAACCCCTTTCATTCTTTTTACTGTACCTCCGTTCATATTCTCTTTTTTCTATCTTACTTTCCACCCTCTCCTAACAATTGTTTCATAATGCAACTGCGAGGCTTTCCACCTGTTACACCTTTAAAACCTTTCTACTATCAGTTTCCCTTTCAGTGCTGAATGACCTCATGGGACCCAGCTCTTGGCCATGGGCCAAAATTGTATATTCCATTCCATTTCAGTTGTCTTAAATATATCATTATACAGTTTTTTTGGTGTCAGTTGTACAGTTTCTTTGAATATATTATTGCACAGTTATTCATCTCAGTTGAACAGTAGCTTTGTTGTGCCAATTACATTTCCAAATTGAATTTGTTTTATTGTTAATAGGGTACACATTGCTAAGGCTAATTGGTAATGTTCAGTCTCTCAGTCGTTGAAATTATTTTGACTCTATTTGCATTTTTGGGCGTCATTGCTTGTTATGTTTTCAACGAGATTTGGTGCAATTGCGAGAAAGGAAACTGATGTAATGAAAAAAGGTTTATGAGTGAAAGTTTCCCATGCTTCTATGTCGTCTTGTTATATGGCTGCGAGCGTTCCATTTGCAACCCCACCCCGGCCCTGTCTGTCTGTCTGTCTGTCTGTCTGTCTGTCTGTCTGTCTGTCTGTCTGTCTGTCTGTCTGTCTGTCTGTCTGTCTGTCTGTCTGTCTGTCTCGATAGCATATAAATAGGCTGGATTATTCGTAGTAATATAAGTAGCTATAAAGCTATAATATTCTCTCTCTCTCTCTCTCTCTCTCTCTCTCTCTCTAACATATAAATAGGCTGTATTATTCTTAGTAACGTAAGTAGCTATAAATCTATAATATTCTCTCTCTCTCTCTCTCTCTCTCTCTCTCTCTCTCTCTCTCTCTCTCTCTCTCTCTCAATAACATATAAATAGGCTGCATTATTCTTAGTAACATAAATAGCTATAAAGCTATAATATTTTCTCTCTCTCTCTCTCTCTCTCTCTCTCTCTCTCTCTCTCTCTCTCTCTCTCTCTCTCTCTAACCTACAGAGAGGCTGGGTTATTCTTAGTAACATAAGTAGCTATAAGGCTGCAGTACCCCCTCTCTCTCTCTCTCTCTCTCTCTCTCTCTCTCTCTCTCTCTCTCTCTCTCTCTCTCTCGGCTGGGTTATTCTTAGTAACATAAGTAATTATAATATTCTCTCTCTCTCTCTCTCTCTCTCTCTGGTAATGGTAATGGGTTGTAGCTTGCTCATATTTCTTTATATGTAACTCATGAGGGTGCTTTACTAATTTTGACCCTTGTTTAAGTCGCTTCCCCAGGTCAATGAGAGAAAGAAATGGGTCACAGCGGCCTCGTTCAGCCGCTTAGGTGAGGGGTGGGAGGTGGGGGGACCGGGTTTCGACAAAATTGCTGTTTATGACCATAGAAAGTTTGCTGCTCTTTTATGCTCCGGAATTTTCTGTCTGCTTTGTTTTCCCTCATATTCTTCTGACATACTGAAGAGGCTGGTTTGCTTTTTTTTCGTAAGTGCGGCTTTCTCTTTTCCTTTTTTTATTTTCCAAATTTTCCTCGGGTTTTTGTCACGATGGAGGGAACGCGGTTTCCCGTCCCATCGGCCTTCGCGATAAAATTGCCCATACAAGATCTCTGTTTGTGGAAATCCTAGGACCCTAGGTATCACTTAGTACTGATGTGTTTTCGTCAATCTTCCACCCATTAAGTAGTCCTTCCATCAGTCTATCCATCAATCGTAATGTCTATTTTTCCATAAAGTCGATCCATCTCTCCAGTTATCCTGTTATAGAGCAAGCCCTTCTATTCATTTTTCTTTCATCTATTTATCTCTCTTTTCCTGTGTCCACATATCCAATTTTCCATTCATTTAGTTATAATGTCCATCCTCCGTCGTATTTAAGTCTCCTCTTTCGTACCTTGTCCATTCATCCATTCATCCATTTAGTCATTTTTCCTTCCATCCATCTATTCATCCTTCCTTTCTGTGTCCAAGTTCCATTTCTTTGCCCTTCTGTCCATTCTACGATTCTTCAGATTCCTTGCACCCTCCTCCTCCTCCTCCTCCTCCTCCACCTCCTCCTCTTCTTCTTCTTCTTCTTCTTCTTCCTCCGCATATCTCATCAGCGTTAAGACAACATTAATTTTTGTCTTATTGCCGAGCGTTAGCGGTGATGATGTGTTGTCTTAACAGGTAATGAGTCGAGGAAAGCTTGTTTAGCTTGACTTTTATTGCCCTATTTGTTTTCGTCTACTTCCATTCGTCTTTTTCCCTTCTCGCTGAGGCTAATGGTGTAGTCTTGCACTTTGGTTTAGCGTTGTGTGTATATATATATATATATATATATATATATATATATATATATATATATATATATATATATATATATATATATATATGTATGTATGTATATATATGTTATATATTTATTTCTATATGTATATGTATATCTTCTTCTTTCTTTTCCCACTCCCCAGTGGGGGTCGATGTTTCTGACAGCTTTCCTCCACCTGGCTCGGTCAAACACATCGTCCTCTGACAATTGTTTGTCTCTCAGATCTTCTCTAACTACATCCATCCACCTTCGCTTCTTCGGTCTTCCTCTCGCTCTCCCACCAGGAGGCACCTCCATCTGCATCACTCTCCTCCCTACCTATGTCTCATCCTTTCTCATCACTTGGCCATACCACTGCAGTCTTCTTTCTTGGGCCTTCTTTGATAGTTCTACGACTTTAATAGTTCCTCTTATTCTTTCATTTTTTATCCTGTCCATTTTTGTTACTCCACACATCCACCTGAGCATTTTCATCTCTACCGCATCCAATTTCTTCTCTTGCACTCTCTTTACCGGCAATGTTTCTGTTCCATACATCAAAGCTGGTCTCACTACTGTCTTATGCACGCATCCTTTATCCTTTATGTTGATCCTGCGGTCGCACGGGACACCTGCCATCTTTCCCCAATTTTTCATCCAGGCTGCGCTCTGTTTGTTATTTCTACATTCAGATTTCCATCACCAGCCACTGTTGAACAGTGATACCTAAATTTTTCTACTTGGTTCAACATTTTCCCTTACATACTAATCTCGGAGTCTTGATCTTCATTAAAACGTAGGTATTCAGTTTTCTTCCTACCGATCTTTAACCCTCTGTCTTTCTTTTCCATGTATATACATACATATATATATATATATATATATATATATATATATATATATATATATATATATATATATATATATATATATATGCTGGTTCTCAGCAAGGTTTTCTCTTTCTCGTTTTCTGTGGCAGTGGGGAGGGTAATGAAGTATCTGGTCACATGCCTTCACTAGCTTCGATGCTACCCACCGCAGTTGATTAACAGTCAGCTACATAATTCACTGCTTAAGTTAGACGGCGCGTAACGGCTTAGCCGGAAAAGATTCTCAAAGAATCATCTTCGATGTGGGATTGGGTGAGGTCTTTTGCTGAATCAGTCGAGCTTGGAACCACTAGTCATTGGGAGCATATATATTTATATATATATGTACTGTATATACTGTATATATATAAATATATGTGTATATATATATTATATATATGTATATCTATCTATATATAATATATATATATATATATATATATATATATATATATATATATATATATATATATATATATATATATATATATATATATATATATATATGTTTATATGTACATGTGTGTGCTTATGTGTGTATCTATTACTGAATTTTTTTATTTGTTACAAAAGGGCCCATCAACGATTCAAGAGATGAAATATGAACGCCCCTAAGCTTAATGAAGAAATGATTATGTATATTTTCCTCTTCTTTTGGAGAAAAATAGATAGAAAAGTTCCCGCGTGGGTGCTGTGAGGTCTCTTCGCCCCCTTAATTGGATATTTTGATATTAGGCTTTTGGATTCTATGGCTTTATTTCTCTCTTAATCATCCCGCAACCGAGATGTCTTGAGGAGGTTTTTATAGACGAGTAATGAGCTAATTCGGTCCCTTTTCAGACCTCGGGCCTTTATCTATCTGGCTTTGCGCTGTGTGATGTTCGCATTTGTTGTTGCCAGTTCTGTTATTGTTTTTGTTGCTGGTGTTGTTGTCGATAATAATAATAATGATAATAATAATAATAGTAATTATTATTATTATTATTATTATTATTATTATTATTACAATAATATCTGTCTGGCTTTGCGCAGTGTGATGTTTGCATTTGCTGTTACCAGTTTTGTTATTGTTTTTGTTGCTGGTGTTGTTGTTGATAATAATAATAATAATAATAATAATAATAATAATAATAATAATAATAATAATAATTATTATTATTATTATTATTATTATTATTATTATAACAACAATAATAATGATAAAAATAATAATGATAATAATAACAGTGTTGTTGATTAAAATGACTGCATTTTGTGAATTGATTTTATACTGAGTTTTTTCAATTATTCTATTAATTAGCTTTTCCTGCACATGAATATTAGTCAATAATTGTCAAATGTTCATATTTCGATGGCTGAAACAGCGTATTTCTTACAGCAGAAATTTTTTATTTTACAGCATTACAGCAGGTTACTGAAACTTGGGATGTAAATCCGTAGACTTTCTTGATGCATTATTATTATTATTATTATTATTATTATTATTATTATTATTATTATTATTATTATTATTATTATTATTATTATTATTATTATTATTATTATTATGATTTTGAGATCTCATAAGTATCTCGAAATATGTTACTCATCATTTTCTTGTATCTAGAGTATATTACAAACGTCACGTGCATTTTATTTTTCATTCATGTCGTAATTGAAAGTATAACCTTTCATGGCCTTTCACTTTGACTTTGAAAGCAGCAGATTTAATACCATCCACAATAGAAAAAATGGCTGCAGGCATTTTTCATTCTACGGCCGTGTTCGGTTTGACTAGCCATTATATGAGGAAAACATCCAGAAACTGTTGGCAGTCTCATGAAAAATTGGGAGTAAGCTGCTTCGTCCCATTCATTTTATACTGACAAGTTTGTGAAAGAAAGCTATGCTGATTATTATTATTATTATTATTATTATTATTATTATTATTATTATTATTATTATTATTATTATTATTAGAGAGAGAGAGAGATTAAAACTGGGGGCTCCTCGATGAGGTAAACGGAAAAATTTTTGAGTCTCTCTCGTATACTCGTATATGTCGAAAGTCACCCCTCACGGCCACTAGTGAATAAATACCCCGGTTAGAGAAGGCTCTTGAGCTGCCAGCACCGTCGGCCTCCCTATAAAAAACACCGAGGGAACACAAAACAGTTACCAAAGTAGGCGACTATTAAAGGATCTTTATGGACGTGAAAAATGCACTTTGACTTTTGTTTCTCTTTATTGCCACCAAATAATTCATCATTTGAACTTCATTTTTTATTCGTTTGAAAAGCAGCTCTCTTAAGTTAAAATGCTTTTCAGTAGTTGATGCACTATAATACAGGATGCATAATGTATGTTCATGCATTATGTATTAGTGTGAGAATTCAGAATTTATGTGTGCATGAATATTATGTTTATTTTGAACATTTTGTACAAGAGTTTTGAGGTCTTTGATGTTTTTAGGATTTTGTAGTAGTAAAATATTATTATTATTATTATTATTATTATTATTATTATTATTATTATTATTATTATTATTATTATGGATGGGGAAGGTTATTGACATTGTTAATGTATTTATTAAGGAGTGTTCTTGTTCTATATTATTATTATTATTATTATTATTATTATTATTATTATTATTATTATTATTATTAATGAGGAGGGTTACTGACATAATTTTATCATAGTAATCGTTAATCCTGTTAATGTTTTTTACCTTTATTGAAATATTTTGGAGTTTTCTTCTTCTCTATTATTATTATTATTATTATTATAATTATTATTATTTGTGAAGCCTAAGACGATTAAGACTATAAAGAAGCTAAAGCCCTAGCTATTAAAAATGTTAATGGCACTGCCAGTACAGTTTTGGGAGAAGTTTAGGGGAAAATTAACTTAAAATTATGTTGAAAGTTTAGAAGAGAAAGAGTATACATGAAGATGTGTCACGGGAAGGTGTCACAGGAAGGGAACCGATTGGGAACCTTATGGGAACAAGGATGTAAGGCAGAAGTACCCGGATGGGAACCAGTGTGGAAGGGAAAGGAAACCATAGGTAAGTGAATGAGAATTGCTGACGAAGCAAATCTAAAGAAAAAAATGGATGATAATAAGGGGATTTAAAGTAAATATGGATGAACAGGAAGTATTATTATTATTATTATTATTATTATTATTATTATTATTATTATTATTATTATTATTATTTAAGCATAAGCTTATAAAGACTGAAAAAAGTTAAAGCAGGAACCAAAGAGGGACCATATAAGAATCAGTGGCAAATCAAATGGGAACCGAATTCGAAGCAGATCGAAATAAAGGGGAACCTTATGGAACTGAATCAAATCTAAACCTTTTCCTTGGAAGAACCAGGGGAACCGAGTGGGAACCTTATAGAAACGGGAAAGGATCAAAGTATTTTCCTAGGGAAACCAGGGGAACCGAGTGGTAACCAATTTGGAACTTTATGGAAACTAGATTGAATCCAAACATTTTCCTAGGGAGAACTATGGGAACCAAATGGGAACCATATAGAAACTGAAAATGATAAAAAAGTTTTCCTTTGGAAAACCAGGGGAACCGAGTGGGAACCTAATGGAAACTAGATTGAATCCAAACATTTTCCTAGGGAAAACTAGGGGAACCAAATGGGAACCTTATAGAAACTGAAAATGATCCTAAAATATTCATAGGGAAAACCAGGGGAACCGAATGGGAACCAATTTGGAACCTTATGGAAACCAGATTGAATCCAAACATTTTCCTAGGGAGAACCAGGGGAATCGAGTGGGAACCTTATAGAAACTGGAAAGGATCCAAACATTTTCCTAGGGGGAACCAGGGGAACCAAGTGGGAACCTTATAGAAACTGGAAAGAATCCAAACATTTTCCTAGGGAAAACCAGGGGAACCGAGTGGGAACTTATGGAAACTAGATTGAATCCAAACATTTTCCTATGGAAACTAGGGGAGCCAAATGGGAACCTTATAGAAACTGAAAATGATCCAAACATTTTCCTAGGGGAAACCAGGGAAACCGAGTGGGAACCTTATGGAAGCCTAGATTGAAGCCAAACATTTTCCCAAGGAGAACTAGGGGAACCAAATGGGAACCATATAGAAACTGAAAACGATCCAAACATTTCCATAGGGAAAACCAGGGGAACCAAATGGGAACCTTATGGAAACTGGATGGAAACCAAACAGTTTCTTAGTGGGGGACAAGGGGAACCGAATGGGAACCAAGTGGAAGCCAAGTGTGGCGGCTTAAAGACTCTCCAGTGTCATGTAACTCGGAAACATCGCCTTCCTAAATGCGTTTGTGGTGTTAATATGTAGAGGGTGCTGCCTGAGACGCCATTATTTGGCTTGGTAAAAGGGCGTCGCTCTCAGAAAGTAAGCGAGGGAGATAAATGAGGAAAAAGGGAGGCAGTTAAACGTGAAAATGAATGAGAGAGAGAGAGAGAGAGAGAGAGAGAGAGAGAGAGAGAGAGAGAGAAAAAAAAAGGACTGTCACATTAAAAGTAAGATGTCAAGAAAACGGGCAGATATAGCGATAATAAAAATGAGAACTTGGAGAGAGGAAGGCATTGTTTAGCTTATTGGTGAAATAGAGAGAGAGAGAGTAAAAAGGGCAGTCATATTAAAGTAAGAAGTTTAGAAGACAGGAGGCAGAGATGGGAGTAATAAAAATGAGAGCTTGGAAAGAGGTGGAGTGGGAGGAGTTGATGGGGTTATTGGCAAAATATACTTGAGAGAGAGAGAGAGAGAGAGAGAGAGAGAGAGAGAGAGAGAGAGAGAGAGAGCTTCTCATATACGTAATATTTCGTCGCAAAGAATGTCTTAATTTTTTATGAATCAAATTTTATCCTTATTATCTTATGAGCTGAAACTAAAATTTAACATTAAATCCCTTAAATATGAAATGATTTATAGATATTATGAAAAGACTGCCTGAATCTCTTTGGTTTACCTCCGTTATTAAATTGGGACGTTCATCTGTTAATTCTGTTTTCTAAAGCTGTTAGATTCTATGCTGTGTTGAAATCTTTGCTATATTTAGCGTACTTGTATTATGTCACTTTAAGTAAACTCTGCTAAATCTTGAATGATTAGGTCTTAGAATGTTATATATATACTGTACATATATATGTATTTTGTGTATATATATTTTATGTATATTATTATGTACATACTAGCTGACCAACCTGGCACTGCCCGAAAAAACTCTCTCTCTCTCTCTTTCCTGTTAAGATAGTTGCTTCAGTTACATTGCCCAGCATTTTTGACATTTTATATTTCACCCTTCTGACCTCCCATCCCTATCGGGGCTGAACTTGGGCTTAAAGGGTATTGGGAGTGTCACTATTCATCTCAGCGACCTCAAAAACTATGGATTAGACAATAATATCTCATTTTCGGTTATTTTTACATGTCACACCCTTACCCCCACAGTATTCTTTTCCAGATGGTAAGTCATATGTATGCCGAAATGAGGTATGATAAACCCATAAAGTTTATTTAGTTACTAAGTCTACGGACAGAACCAGCCTCGTTTCAGGGAAGCCCTTCCCACCCCCACCCCCTTTGGTGCCCTTTGGTGCCCTTTGGGTGATAGCGATGTCTTACCCCCACAGTATTCTTTTCCAGATAGTAAGTCGTATGTATACCAAGTTTGGTTGAAGTTGCTCACTGCGTTTCAGAATTATGCTGGAACACACACACATACATCCATTTATATATATATATATATATATATATATATATATATATATATATAATTCTAATTTATTAAGTATTTTAGATTAACTTATAGATGTTTGATATTTAAAGTCATTGAAAATGTCAGGTTCATTTTATTAAATTCTTTGATCCAAATAAGTAACATGATTATAGACATATATGAATTTTATAACATTAAATCCATTAGATTTAGATTTGCATGATCAGATTCAAAATAAAGTAAATCCATAAATATTACAATTAAATATCACTATATAATGAAATCAGTTACGATACATTTAAGGTACTAAATACAGATGACAGTGTTATCAAATCCGTGAACTTTAAATCTGGCAAACCGACTAAATTTAACTTTACCAAATCATCCAAATAGCCTGCGATTTTTAAAACCTTTGAATTTAATCAGTTTAAACCTACAAAATTATTAAACGTATAAAGTCAAAATGAATTAAATCCATTGTATAGAAAAGTTTTTCCAGTTCAAATACGAAACTCCAGACCACACTCCCGTATGCCTAAACGTTTGGCTTCGACAACTTTACCCTTTGAAAGCGATGGCGTTCTTCTGACAGGGGTTGTGCTCCCCCCCCCTTTGTCTTTGTAGAAGGTTTGGTGGAACCTCGGTTCAACTTAGGTTCCCTTCTGGGGTTTCAACGTGAAAGTCCCCCCCCCCCCTCTCTCTCTCTCTCTCTCTCTCTCTCTCTCAAGTACTCTAACTGGCTAGAATATACGGCTGCCTTGTTTCCATCTGCGTATAGAAAGTGCTAGCAAGTTTGTCTCTTACTGATTTTTGATAGGATGGAAAAACTGGTGCCACAGCAACGAAGGTCATTGATTCTGAATGGGGGTAGGATGGAAAAACTGGTGCCACAGCAACGAAGGTCATTGATTCCGAATGGGGTTAGGATGGAAAAACTGGTGCCACAGCAACGAAGGTCATTGATTCTGAATGGGGTTCGAAGTATCTATGGTTTGAACTTGGGTGAGGTAGAATATACAGTTTTCTAGGTTCAAGGAGAAAATGGCGTCGCTAGAACGAAGATCTTCGACGCCGTGGTCTTGACTGGATTCACGTAGTTTATCTACCTGCTGCGTTTGACATTTTGGCCGTCGATGAGATTCAATAGAATCAGTTTCCCTTTTGTATCTGTAATAGCCACAGTGAACTCTTAACTTGTCGATTTCTTCACACCTTTTAGATAAAGCCTTGAATCCGAAATGAAGATCAAGGGAAGAAAAAGTGAACAATGCGCCGAAGTTTCTCCGGCGCAATCGAGTTTTCTGTACAGCCGCTACAACGCATAATCAAGGCCACCGAAAATAGATCTATCTTTCGGTGGTTTCGGTATAATGTTTTATGAACCGTGGCCCATGAAACTTTAAAGGCCCGTTGGTGGCCTGTCCTATATAGTTGCCAGAACCTTAAATAAAATAGAAAAAAACTACTGAGGCTAGAGGGCTGCAATTTGGTATGTTTGATGGTTGGAGGGTGGATGATCAGCATACCAATTTGCAGCCTCTAGCATCAGTAGTTTTTAAGATCAGAGGGCGGACAGAAAAAGTTAGGATTGACAGACAAAGCCGGCACAATAGTTTTCTTTTACAGAAAACTAAAACCCAACTTCCATTGAGGAGATTCGGACTGTCGCATAACAGGAAGTGAAAATCGTAACAGAAGTAAGGCTTGTTGTTGATGGGGGGAGGTTGGGGGGGAGTTAGAATATGAAGACCAATTGGAAATTAAAAAGGGTCAAATCGCTCGCTGTTGTTCTGAACTCTTCAGCTCGATGTTGTTGTTTTTTTTTTTTTTAAGGGTAGGGGAGGTTATGTAGAGGATACCACATAACTCCCACGACCATCTCTGATCTCGCGAGAGACCTGATAGGAGTAGCATTGGGTCACATCAAGGCCCTAGAAGCCAACAGTGAGAGAAAGAAGAGAGAAGACTGACATCAGAATGATAGTGTATAGTGGAATAATTCTTCATTGCAAATTCCCTTTCAAGACCAGATGTATTGCAGCGATATACACGAAAGAGTGAAGTCATTGTAAGTATGATGAAAAGAAACTCTTGAGTTTAACCCATAAATATAAGATTCCCTTTCATCCCAAAATAACTGGCCATTCTTCCACGAGAACCGCGATGCATTGTTGATCAAACAAATTCGGTAGGCTGAAAAGTTAATATTCCTGTCGTTTTTACCCGGACGAATCTCTGGTTTCTCAAACGCTCTCTCTCTCTCTCTCTCTCTCTCTCTCTCTCTCTCTCTCTCTCTCTCTCTCTCTCTCTCTCTCTCTCTCTCTCATGTTGTATATACCTGATTTTTCATTTGCCTGTTTTTCCCAGCAACTGGTTTTTTTCCTGTCTTCGGCTATTTCTCTTGTTTCTCAAAGGTTCTCTTTGTATACAACAGAGGATTTTTAGTTTGGATTGACTGGCATGTGGATCCTCGTCGGTTTTGAAAAGTCCAATTTCATGACTTGTGCGCATAGTTGTGAAAAAGTTTGGTGCCTTCGTGGGCGTCGAATCTGCATAGATTTTCCAGGGTTTTGTGAGGGAATAGTTGTATGTTTGTATGTATGTATGTAATGATTGAGAGGAGAAGTATGCATGTATAAGAGAACACATTGTTGTATGTATATATATATATATATATATATATATATATATATATATATATATATATATATATATATTTATATATATATATATATATATATATATATATATATATATATATATATATATATTATATATATATATATATATATATATATATATATATATATATATATATATATATATATATATATATATATATATATATATATATATTAATATATATATATATATATATATATATATATATATATATATATATATATATATATATATATATATAAAATGTGTTCTCTTATACATGCATATTTCTCCTCTCAATCGTTACATACGTCATACATATGTATATATACTGTATATATTATAAAATTTAGAATCTAGAAGCAGTTTCCTCTTAGAAGTTTTGGCTGTGGATAGAGTAAACTTTTTGGTTCTCAGCAAGTCTTGGGATGAGGTTGCTAGCCCCATACCTATTTCCATTTTGAAGGCGACCCATCACAGTCGACAAGCAAGATTTTCCCAGGGAACGGACCCGACTTGTTTCTTTTCCCCCAGTGGGATCGAATTTGGTCTCTTGCTAAGTCAGAAAGAAAATGCACATAAAATACATGTAATAATTAGGTTAACTTGTGTATTAGAAGTAGTTTCGGTCCCATATGCACGAAAGCTTTCAGTTATCATGTTAATTGGATATGCCAAGTAAACCTCATTCGATTAGATTTATGATAACTTAAGTATTACCTCATTTTTCTTATGTTCCCTTTGCCCTGGAAATAGAAAGGACTATACTTATTCATTCTCTCTCTCTCTCTCTCTCTCTCTCTCTCTCTCTCTCTCTCTCTCTCTCTCTCTCTCTCTCTCATTAAGAACATGTGAATAGCAAGTATTAGTGGTCTCCATTCTAGAGCGAATTTTGAACATTCAAATAGATTACACCCTCAAAGACCCTTTCCTGTGATGCTCTTCCCTGTCTGTTTGTTTACATTGCTTATGCTCATTTTGAATGCATTGTTTGTTTTCTTTATGGTCTACCTAAGCTACAAACTTGCTCTCGAATATAGTTACACCAGGTGGTGTAAGAGGATAGGGAAGGGGAATGGTGGAATTGGGCGGTGTAATGAAATGATCAAAGATGAATGTGCAAAAATATGGATAGTACTAAAACAGGATAAAAGAGTACATTGTGAGATGGTACAAGTACTCTGTTGATCGAGGAAACAGTTAAGGTCAAGTACGCACGTTTTTCTGGATTAATGATTAATGGTTTATTCTATTTTTAAAAGGTTAATTTTACGTATTGATAAATGGGATTGACACTATTCTGCCAGGTTTATATTTTTTGAGGTTGATTGTTCGTTTTACGTATAGGCAAGTGAGATGGGCTGAATACTGTCAGGTTTAGTATAGGTTTGAAGGTTCATTTTGCGCACAGCCGGTGGGATAGACAACTTACTGCCAGGTTTGTTGTGTTTATTAAAGGTTAACTTTTCTTATAGGCAAATGGGATGGGCAATATACTGCCTTACATAACACTCTCTTTGTTATACTTGTGAATCAAGTGTCTGGTGTACTACTTAGCATTTTGGTTGCATACGCACTTTCAACAGCAAGTAATTCAAGTCTTCCGCCCTTTATAAACTAGTGCTTTACATCTTTACATCTTTATATTTATCAACTGTGGATTACATGTTAAACATTTTAGAAGATTCTAATTCAAATGTCGCGATTGTTTTTCACGGTAAGTGTCTTTGGTGTTTGAAGATTTAATGTTTGGTCCAGAGATACAGGAAACAAATGAAATACGCGACGACGTTTCTTCGGCGCAATGGAGTTTTCTGTACAGTGTATAATGCTGTATGAAACACTCAGCCACGGCCCATGAAACTTTCAGCCACGGCCCGGTGGTGACCCGTGTTGTTGACACCTATAGCGGTGTCAGACGCACGATCATGGCTAAATTTAACCTTAAATAAAATAAAAACTACTGAGGCTAGAGTGCTGCAATTTGGTATGTTTGATAATTTGATGGTGAATGATCAACATACCAATTTGCAGCCCTCTAGCCTCTGTAGTTTTTAAGATCTGAGGGCGGGCAGACAAAGTGTGGACGGACAGACAAATGGCCATCTCAATAGTTTTCTTTTATAGAAAACTGAAACGCGCGTGCGGGAATCTCTACGGTGGCTTGGACCCACATTTCATTTCTTTTACTTGGGAGGGGAGGGGAAAGGTGGGGAGGGCGATTTGTAGACTTGAAAATTATCGTTTTGAGAATTGATGGAAGTGATCTGAGCTAAAGTGGAGGTTGAATTATCGATTTTTTTTTATTGCGGTTTAGTTTTTCTTTGTAAAACTATAAAGAGGCTTTGGCGATGTAGTTATTTTTGTTAGTTACTTGTAGATTTGAAGTTTAGATGTTGAATGCGAATGAAAGAAAAATTGGTTAGAGCTCCTGAGATGAATTGTTTGCGTGGCCTATGTGGCACAAGAATAATTATAAGTGTGAGAAATATGAGGTTGTTTAGAAGTGGTTAAAAGGTCACGTGAAGTGAATGCAGGACTGCGGGATAATGAATGGAAAGTATAGTTTGGAAGTGTTAGGGTGTAAAGAAAAAAAAAAAAAACGCTAGATAAATTATTTTAAAGAGAAGAGTCTTTACATCCCCGAAGCGTTGGAGTGCGTGTAAAGTAGGTGAGTGGCGCAGCGTCTAGGGGCAGTTTGACGCTTTGGTATGTTTTTTGTGGAAGTTTTATGCAATGGGGGTTGTCCTTCAGCAGAGCAATTAAAATTTGAATGTAACAGTGACCATTTTCTTGTCTTTTCCTTTTTCCTATATATATATATATATATATATATATATATATATATTATATATAAATATTATATATATATATATATATATATATATATATATATATATATATATATATATATATATATATATATATATATATATATATATATATATATATATATATATATATATATATATATATTTCTCTGTCTCACATCAGGATCGAACCCAGGTCTTTCAGTTGAAAGACCTGGGTTCGATCCTGATGTGAGTCAGAAATTTATATCTGTTCCACAAGTGATTGTGCGTTGATTATATGTGTGTGTATGGGTATGAATGATGGGGAAATTGTTGACCTCTAAAAAGTCAGATGTGTTGTATGTACAGGAGGACGAAAAGGTGGGGGCGCATGAGTCTGTGAACCTGTTTAGGAAAACACTTAAACTAATGTGGAACGTTAGTGAAGTTTGAAATTTGAGAAATATGTTGATTGACGCCTACACTTGAGTTTTTAAAATAATGTGAATTTCATTTAAAATACACGGAACATTTATCTCCGAGACTGAGGCAGTCACTAGACATGTAATGCCTTCGGTTGTGTAGACTTTAGATCAGTGTTTCTTGACCTGGGGGGGCGTGCACCCCTAGGGGGGCCTCAGCAATTTCCAGGGGAGGCGCGAGCCCTAGGGAAAATTTTAGAATTCTCCAATTATATTCGTTATTCTCTTAACAAGAGTGAGGAACTAATATTCAGAAGTTTATGAAAGAATGCAAAAGTATCGCCTTCTAACGTTAGTTTCCTATTGTCTACTACTCTAGTTAGACTCGTTAGGCTTATGTTTTGTAATTATTTACCTCCCTCCCTATCCCTCGAAACCCCTTCTCTTTCTCTTTTTTTTTTTATTTTCCTTTAAATCTGGGAGGGAATTTCACTCATAGACGCAAGGGGGCTTGGAAGGAAGTAGGACCAGCTCTTAGAGGGGTCATGGTAATAAAAAGGTTAAAAATCACTGCTTCAGATAATAAAATATATACTAATGCTATATTGATAAAAGATAGGAAAAAGGTGATTTTAGTGCTTATAGCAAAAGCAAATTTAAAGTGATAGTGAAGAAAGAGTTCATCATGAAGAAAATAAAGAGTGCATTATATAAAAGATAGGAAAAAATGAATGATAAATAAATGGATCATAGTAAATGAATAATGAATAAATTTAAAAAAATATTCACAGTAGCATGAGTCTTGAAATGGAGAAACAAATCCACAGGTACGTAAGGGTACATATATTTAAAAATAAATCTCTACAGACGTCTGTAGAGATTTATTTTTAGAGGTATGTACCGTACACAACTGTGGATTTGTTTCCCCAAATGGATGAATCACAAGTACATGAATGAATAACATAAATGAATGAGTTACGTAAACCCGAAGGAGCTGTGATTTGAAGATGAAATGAATGGATCGCACATACCGTAGGCGCCATAAAGGCAGACGCAAGAACCTCATCGGAAGAAATTGGCTTAATGGGCAATTTCATTAAAAGCTTTGGTCTCACTTGAGCAGAAGGGAGACGGGAATCATTAGAGGAAAATTAGCATATTCCAGAGAATTAAGAGAGTTCATGGAATGACCGAGGAACATTACAGCCGAGACAGCATCGTTAACATGTTTTGGGTTTTCTCAGAGTATTGAGGACCTGATTCTCACTCACCCTAATGGATCTCGGGCCTCTTTGTAACCCATTGCCACTTGCAGTAGGCTGTTTAAAGGGGTATTGAGGATCTTTTTTTGATCATAAAAAATACTAGGTACTCTCAAAAAGGAATGATTTGGAATGAGAAGCTCTCATCTGTTCATTTCAGTTGTTCTTGTCCGGCCATCATAATTTTTTTTCTTCACTTTTTTTATTCATTTATTTTTTTGACAGTCCACAAGCTTCTAACCCTATTTCTAACCTAGTTTTGTCTGGGCTTGGGACCACCGTAATTGTGCGAACTTTCAAAGCAGGGCCAAGGCGAAAGGGAAACAGGAAAATCGAATCACAACAAGAAACATGTGTCTGCTCTTACGTGGGAATGTGACAAAATATTCATGTGTAGACTGAAAAAAAGGAAATACTCAACTATTCAAAGACTGAATGATAAATAAACAAATGATTGGCATATCCTAATAGTAATGAGCGGCGGAAGAGAGACCCCAGGAAGAAAGTATAGAATGGGATAACATGTTTTGGGTGTTTTAACGAAATAGATTGGATTGAGGACCACTTTCTCACTCACTCAGATGGATCTCGGGCGTCGTTGTAACCCATTGCCGTTTGAATGAACCTGTTGCAATGTAGATTCTTTCATTGTACATATAAAAGAAATATTTTCAAGCGATTTACCTTACTTGACTTTTCGATATTGATAACTTTACATGATTCTCTTTTATTCTTCCTCTCCGTAGGGGGGTAGCGCCGTCAGTGCACCTCACACGGTGCACTGTAGGCATTACTTAAGGTTTTTTGCAGCACCCCTTCCCCCCCCTAGCTGCAACCCCTTTCGTTCCTTTTATAATACCTCCGTTCATATTCTCTTTCTTCCATCTTTTCCACCTTCTCTTAACAACTGTTTCGACATTATTGTCAGCATTGAATGCCCTCTTAGGTCCCAGCGTTTGGCCTTTGGCCAAAATTTTATATTTCAGTTTTATTCTTCCGGAAGATTATAAAGATGAATTGTCTATGCAATATACGTTAGGTAGTTATTACCATTTTTTGTACTGTATAAGCCCAAGAACTTTCATGAATAAAAGGAGCATTTGTGTATTATCTGGGCCTGAGACCACCGTAATTGTGTGAACTCTCAAAGCAGGGTTAAGGCGAGGGAGACGGGAACATTGAATCATAAAAAGAATAATTTTGTAGTTGCTGTCACATGGGAATGTGACAAAATGTTCGGTCTAGAACAGAAGAAGTTAATTAATATGTAAGAAATTTAATGAATGAATGATAAACTGAATTTTGAGTTATTAATATGTAAGACATTTAATGAATGAATGATAAACCAAAATTTGAGTTGTTAATATGTAAGAAATTTAATGAATGAATGATAAACTGAAATTTGAGATATCCTAGTAGTGATGGGAGGTGGAGGAGAAATGTCTCCAAGAAAATATAGAATGGATAATTTAATATGAATGAGAGATTAAAATTTATTTTATTACGAACATGACGTGATAAGCAACAGTTCACTGGAGGAACAAATTGGAAAGGGAATGAAAGGAAGTGACGCAGGCTATCGTCATTAACAAGAAATGGAATCTCTCTCTCTCTCTCTCTCTCTCTCGTAGATGAAAGGCAAATTGCCATACCATTAGCGATAATAAATTAGGTAAATATGTATCTTGAGTGAAGGTTGAAGGTGTCTTGTCAGTTTTCTGTAAAAGAAAACTGTTGTGCCGGCTTTGTCTGTCCGTCCGCACTTTTTTCTGTCCGCCCTCAGATTTTAAAAACTACTGGGGCTAGGGGCCTGCAAATTGGTATGTTGATCATCCACCCTCCAATCATCAAACATACCAAATTGCAGCCCTCTAGCCTCAGTAGTTTTTATTTTATTTAGGTTAAATTTAGCCATAATCGTGCTTCTGACAACGATATAGGACAGCCCACCACCGACCCGTGGTTATAGTTTCATGGGCCACGGCTCATACAGCATTATACCGATACCACCGAAAGCTAGATCCGTTTTCGGTGGCCTTGATTATACGCTGTAGTGACTGTACAGAAAACTCGATTGCGCCGAAGAAACTTCGGCGCATTTTTTACTTGTTTGTCGACTATTATTGATAATGAAAACTTTATTCCTTTAGGCTGCACGTCTTGGTGGTTGTATCTTTCCCTATAATGTCAACGTCAAAGATGATCATTGGTATCGTAACGCCAGTTACTTTTCGTAATCAATCAGTCACCGTATTCTGTTAAGCTGTCAATCTCTCTTCTTGTTTCTGTGTTCCCTGTCCTGTTTTTGCTTGGTTTGTATCAATATAGCTATATGGCGTTGCCGGTCCCGTCGGCTCTGCATTGAGAAGATTTTTACCCCAACCGCCAAATGACTGTTGTCAGTTTTGCTAATGCCAGACTTGCCAACGTTAATATCTCTTTGCCTCGTGTGTATATTAATGTTTATTCTGTAAAGGCAGAATAGTAATATGTATGCGTGAATACCCCTTACAACTTCTGGCTTGACCTAGGTCTGAATGTTCTCTATATTAGTTGTATTAATAATTGTCTCCATACAGTGATACGCAATATGGATCCTTATATTTATCTCTGTTCTTCAAAGGGAGTCATATGTTCCCTGTATCATCTCCATACAATGAAAACACAATGCGGATCCTTATATTTTTATCTCTTCGTCAATGAGAATATATATTTTAATAAACTCCATTGTTTAGACTCACTGTCTTCCATCCCTATAGGCCAGCTTCACAACTGGTCCCCGAATTAGCATATAGAGTAACGTTATCTTGGCCCTGGCTTTTCTGGACGTTACATAACGTCCAAAGAGTCGGGATTTGCCCGTCTTGATGTTCTCTTATGTTGCTGTCATTTTTTACCCCGTTCTTCTTATGTAGTTTACGTAGTAATAGTCTACCGAACCTTTTTTCATTATTATAAGTAATAATGATAATGTCTCCCAAACGCCTTCTATTTTCCACCTTTCCTGTGGAATGTCTGTTAATTTTATTATCGCTGTTGAATACTTGTCTTTAAATTCCATGAGTTGCGTAATATTCCTCTCTAATGTTTAGTGGGCTGGCTAAACTAAGATATACTTGTACTTTGTACCTGTACTGGACAGTTCATTAGTGCCTCTTGTACTCCTTCTGATATGCTCCTCTGTTGATTTTGCTTTCAGTAGTATGATCCTTTACTATCACCAGTTCTCTCTCTTTCAAAATATGCTCCTTCATTTGTCGGACGCTTTGGTGCGCTTTATAACATGCTCGTTCATTTTTCAGACGCTTTTATTTGCTTTATAATATGCTTCTTTAGTTTTCAGACGCTCTGATGTACTTTGTAGTATGCTCCTTCATTTTCCAGACGCTCTGATGTGCATTATAATATGCTCCTTGATTTTTCAGACGCTCTGATGTGCATTATAATTTATTTTCCGGCGCTTCATTATTATTTCATTCATTTTTCAGACGCTCTTATGTGCATTATAATATGCTCCTTAATTTTTCCACACGCTCTGATGTGTATTAGTATATGCTCCTTCATTTTCCAGACGCTCTGATGTGCCTTATAATATGCTCTTTCATTTTTCAGACGCTTTTATTTGCTATATGATAAGCTACTTTATTTTTCAGACGCTCTTATGTGCATTATTATATGCTCTTTCATTTTTTAGACGCTCTTATGTGCATTATAATATGCTCCTTGATTTTTCCAGACTCTCTGATCTGCTTTATAATAAGCTCCTTCATTTTTCAGAAACTCTGATTTGCTGTCGATCGAGTTCGTTGATTTGTCTAAAGCGGCTGATAGAATTTTAGCTCATGCATTTCATTCCGTAGTAACGCCAGTTTCCCAACAAACTTCTAGGCTTAATATTGTTGCTTTGGCGTGATGTCTGTCTCAGCAGTAGCGAACTCAGACCTCGTGTAGCGTTTAATTAAAGGGGCATTCTTTGAGGCTGGTCTGGCGTTACTGGAGCCAAAGTCATAGAAGCCAGGATGCTGTGATGAATTCTGTAGGTTAAATGTCAGCTTATGGACGAATGTTAGGTTTTTTTTTCAGTTGTTACCTCTCATTGAATACTTTTTTTTTTTTTTTTTTTTTTAAACAAAATGCCTCTTCTTTATATATTTTGTGTACATGCGTGGATGCCATTTGCTTAGAATGTGCTTGAAAAGTATGGAGATACATCATTCAGGTATTTATTTTGCTTGTTGGTAACAGGATTATGTGAAAAATAGAGATGACATTTCCATTAAATGGTATTGAAACATTCACCATGCTCCAGGGAACAAAGGAATCCCTCTTTATTTATCACTAGCCAAATTGTTATTGTCGCAGATGGGCTGTTAAAGAAAACGGCAGATTCATTGGCTCATTTGAGGAGAGACCATTAAAGAAATGAAAAAATGAATCGCGTCCAAGTATTCGTGAAAGAAAATGGAAACGACGTAGGGTATTTGGGTAACTAAGCAAACCCGAGCGGCGTAGCTTTGTAATCTCCAGTTGTCCGTTCTGGCTGCGTACATATTCTTACGAAAATTACGTGCTTACGCATAGTTTGCTGTATTTTTAGGAGAGGTTGTGTCCTTATATCCTGTGACTTTCCAAATATCATCGATATGCATTTAAAAGTGTTTGCGTCATAAATTTCTATATATCTTCGAGATAGCTGATGCTCTCAGATGCGTAAAGAATCTCATCCGTCAGACGTGACAGTGAAAAGGGAACTGATTCTGGACCATTATAAAGACCCGTCAGACTTGGGGGAAACTTCGACTCTATTGACGGCGAAAAGACCGAAGGGCCACTACGCCGATATTAAAAAAGTTAAAAAGGAGCGATCGAGGGATGTCCCAAGTTTATGAATATGAAGTTTTTTTTTTTTTCCTTGAAAGCGTGATCGTGCCGACGACTGTCAGCAGCTGAATGTAATTCTGGACTTAATGTTGATTCGATTTCACAGCTGGAGCGAAGTGAGGTGCGTGGGAAAATGCAGGAAAGTATTACAGGTTCTAAAAGGAAATCTGTGTAATGTAGGTTTTTTTTTATGGGAATGAGTTTTTTTACAGGTGTCTCTAACGCTCATTGTAGGGCTCGTCATATAATTTGGTTTGGCAGACGTGTTACGTACTGTGGTTAGAGGAAATTAATTAATGTGTGAATTAATTAGATTTCATATGTATATATTTATATATATATATGCTGTATATTTGTATATATAAATATATTATTTTCATATATATATATATACTGTATATATGTATATGTAAATATATTATATATATATATATATATATATATATATATATATATATATATATATATATATATATATAGTTTCAAAGAAATCTTATGAAACGTAGGAGTTTACTGACATTCCTTAGAATAGTAAGGATATTTATTTTGGTACTCGTACGGGATTCTGGGAAATTTAGAAAATCACTGTGATACATAAGAACTGTCTCGGAACTTAAAAAAAGACTTGTAAAGTTTTAATCACTAAGAAAAGTTGAAGGAAGTTGCGGTGCTAAGAGAGGATTGGGAATTATAAAAATATAAATGACCTTAGTATCAATGTTTTTATAATTTGTGATGTATTCCGTTAAGAAAACGAAGAAAATGAATTTAAGAATGTATTGCATTTAGGAGATCAAGAAGATGTAATTTACATGTTTCTAAAAGATTGTGCAATCGTCGATGTCTTCGAGTGACAGACAGAAAAGAAAGTGAAAGATACAGAGTGAAAGACGCAAAAGAAAGTGTGATAGAGACTGAAAGACGCAAAAGTAGGTGAGATAGAGACTGAGAGGCGCAAAAGAGAGTGAGATAGAGAGTGAAAGACACCAAAGGAAGTGAAAGATAGAGAGTGAAAGACAGAAAATAAGGCGGAAGATACAGAGCGAAAAAACATAATAGTAAGTGAAAGATACAGAGTGGAAGTCAAAAGAAAGTGAAAGATACAGTGAGTGATCAAAGAAAGTGGAAGATACAGATTGACACACTTGAAAGATACAGAGTGGATGTCTTAAAGGGAAGTGGAAGATATAGTGATAGCCTTGAAAGATACAGAGTGAGTCATAAAAGGAAGTGAAAGATGCAGAATGAAAGTCATTAAAGAAAGGTAAAAATGCAGAGTGAAAGGCGTAATGAAATGAGAAAATACAGAATGAATTACATAAAAATGTGAAAGATACAGAGTGAAAAACAAAAAGTGAAAGATACAGAGTGAAAGACATAAAAGATAGTGAGAGATACAGATTGACAGTCTTAAAAGAGTGAAAAATACAGAATTAAGAAAAGAAAATGAAAGAGAGAGAGAGAAAGTTGAAGATAGAGTTTAGTAAAACTTAAAGTGAAAGGTATAGAGTGAAAAAATGCAGAGTGAAAGAAAGAAAAGAAAATGAAAGAAACAGAGTAAAACATTAGAAGAAGGAAAGATACAGAATGAAAGACGTTAAAGCAAGTGAAAGATGCAGAGTGAAGGACAAAAAAAGTTAAAGATACAGAGTGAAAGACAAAAGAAAGTGAAAGATGCGGAGTGAAAGTCATAAAAAGGTGAGATAGAGAGTGAAAGGCAGTAAAGAAAGTGAAAGATACATAGTGAAAGACACAAAGAAGGTGAGAGACAGGAGAGAAAGTGAAATATACAGTGAAAGGCATAAAAGAAAGTGAAAGATGCAGAGTGAAAGTCATAAAAGAAAGTGAAAGGTACAGAGTGGAAGACACACAAGAAAAAGAAAGGTACAGAGTGAAAGGCATAAAGGAAAGTGAAAGATACAGAGTGAAAGACGTAAAAAAAGGCGAAAGATGCAGGAGGAATGGAAAAAAGATGTCATAAGTGAATAGTCCGCTCTTTCAATTTCGTTTGTGCGTCTTCTTTTCAATGGAAAAGTAATGAACTGCAGAGTCTCTGTTTCCAAGAAGAAGGGAAAAGAAAAAGGCTACACGCGCGCCCTCACACACATATATATATATAAAACACACTTGTGTATAATATATATATATATATATATATATATATATATATATATATATATATATATATATATATATATATATATATATATATATATATATATACACACACACGAGTGTTTTCTTTTCAGAAAACTAAAATGGAAAAATTACAAAACAAACAAATAAAACGCAAAAGTTAAATGTCTAGAGAGAGAGAGAGAGAGAGAGAGAGAGAGAGAGAGAGAGAGAGACAGAGAGTTCAGTTATGCGGTTGGTAAAGAACTGTGTAAAAGTTCATTACTGGTGTCCTTAAAGTATTGCTCCATAAAGTGCCAACCGTGTTTAGTGATGCTGCTCGTATCAGCCCCTATATTACCTAGGACGCTGTTACTCTTTGCTGATCAGATGCGCTTGTCCTCTCTCTCTCTCTCTCTAAACATTTAACTTTTGTGTTTTAGACATTCGCTTTTGTGTTTTATTTGTTTGTTTTGTAATTTTTCCATTTTATCTTCTGAACAGAAAACTATTGCCGACTTTGTCTGTCCGTACGCATTTTTTTCTGTCCGCCCTCAGATCTTACAAACTGCTGAGGCTAGAGGGCTGCAAGTTGGGATGTTGATCATCCACCCTCCAATCATCAGACATACCAAATTGCATCCGTCTCTCCTTAATAGTATTTATTTTATTTAAGGTTAAGTTAGCCATGATCGAGCTTCTGGCAACGATATAGGATAGGCCACCACCGGGCCATGGTAAAAGTTTCACGAGCAGCGGTTCATACAGCATTATACCGAGACCACCGAAAGATAGATCTATTTTCGGTGGCTTTGATTATACACTGTACAGAAAACTCGATTGCACCGAAGAAACTTCGGCGCAATTTTTTTTGTTTATTGTTATTGCAGTTTTTGTTACTTTTTCTTATTTAGAGGGACAAGAAGTGATTGTCTCTTCATCGTAATAAGATTTTTTAAGGGAATGCCGAAGTGAAGGGCAACCCTTTACCCCTATGAAGGGAAGTGGGTTTTAGGGCTCAGGCCATTAGGTCATGGGAAAGAGGAAAAGAGCTCCATAGCCTGGTGGTAGAGGGAAGTGAACGAGTCTCATTGAGGAAAAACAGTGGAATCTAACCCCAAAGAAAAGGGTGGTCACGCCATGTGTTAGAATGCCTGATATATATATATATATATATATATATATATATATATATATATATATATATATATATATATATATATATATATATATATATATATATATATATATATATATATATATATGTGTGTGTGTGTGTGTGTGTGTGTGTATTATAATGTATATATATATTATATATATATATATATATATATATATATATATATATATATATATATATATATATATATATATATATATATATATATATATATATATACATATATGAACGTGGAAAACAATTTGTAGAGAAATTAAATTTTCCAGAGAATTCCGTAGCATGGCTGTAGTGGGAAAGAAACTAGACTTTTAAGAGAATAAGGGATGAGAGACTGTTATAAGGATTGTGGAAAACAGGAGTTGGGAGAGTTCCAACGCTTAGTGTTAGAGGGCAATGATAACTCTTAGGAAAAGATAGATACGACCCTTGAAAGAAAAATCCCGTTGGGGGATAGTGCCGTCAGTGCACCTCATGCGGTGCACTGTAGGCTATTACGTAAGGTTCTTTGCAGCGTCCCTTCGGCTCCTAGCTGCAACCCCTTGCATTCTTTTTACGGTGCCTCCGTTCATATTCTCTTTCTTCCGTCTCACTTTCCACCCTCTCCTAACAACTGATTCATAGTGCAACTGAGAGGTTTTCCTCCTGTTACACCTTTCGCACCTTTCTACTAATAATTACAGTTTCAGTGCTGAATGACCTCATAGGTCCCAGCGCTTGGCCTTTGGCCTAAATTCTATATTCTATTCTATTCTTGAAAGAAAGGATGTTATAGATGATTGCGATTGTGGGAAAAGTAAAATAAGTCTCTTCTTAGAGGATTACTAACCGTCTTTTGTTTTGTCACTTCCTTTCATTTTCCCTTTTCATCTTCCGTTTCTCTCTTTCATTCTGCGATTTTTGTTAATTTTCATAGTTGGGTTTATTATTGTCGTGTCATTATCCTTTTTCCCTCCTTATTATTTCGTGCAGTAATCTTTATTTTCAAGTCAATTTTCCCATTCGTTTGTAACTTACTTTTTCATTAATATTCTTTGTGCTCCAGATTTTTTCTCTGGCCATATTGAACTTTGAGTCTCGTTTTCTTTTTGTTGGGACCCATTTTCTTTTCCTTGAGCTATACTTTTTACCCCTTTTGTACAATGTTTTTTTATTCATTTACCTTTGTTTTCTTTTTTTATGTCAAGTTTTTCGTTTCTTTATTTTTTTGTAAACTTTTCTTTTACTTCTCGTATTCACTTGTAAAATCCAGACCTTTGGGATGTGTGTTCATAACTCTGTCTGTCTGTCTGTCTGTCTCTTTATTAGTACCCGTCCTCTAATTTGTTGGCCGTTCAGTGATTCATATTGGAACTGGTAATTCTCTCTCTCTCTCTCTCTCTCTCTCTCTCTCTCTCTCTCTCTCTCTCTCTCTCTCCCCTTCCTTCCTCGCCGTCATTGAATCGAAAGAAACGAAGCATCTCCCAACTTCATCTCCGAACGCATCGGACTTTTGAGCGACGGAAAGTTAGTTGTCAAGGGAAACTCGACTCTTTAAAATTGTTAGTATGTGCGTCCTCTCTCTCTCTCTCTCTCTCTCTCTCTCTCTCGTTATGGCGTTGGTGATCATAATTGCTTTGACAACATTCTACAGAATATATAGATTTTTTGTATTTGTGTATATTCAGAACAATCTCTCTCTCTCTCTCTCTCTCTCTCTCTCTCTCTCTCTCTCTCTCTCTCTCTCTCTCTCTCTCTCTTTGGGTTTCTCATTGGTGATCATAATTATTTTGACTCCAGTGTGCATAAAACATAATTTCTTTTATTTCGTGTATCTTCAGAACAAATTTGTTTCTGTGTTTAGTTTGACTCCACTGTGCAAAAAAAATAAACAGAACAAACTCTCTCTCTCTCTCTCTCTCTCTCTCTCTCTCTCTCTCTCTCTCTCTCTCTCTCTCTCTCTCTCTCTCTGGGTTTGGCGTTGGTGATCATAATTACTGGGACACCATTGTACATAAATATAGATTTCTTTTATTTTGTGCATATTCAGAGCAAACTCTCTCTCTCTCTCTCTCTCTCTCTCTCTCTCTCTCTCTCTCTCTCTCTCTCTCTCTCTCTCTCTCTCGTTTGGCGTTTGTGATCATAATTATTTTCACTCCACTGTATAGATAATATATATTTCTTTTGTTTCGTGTTTATTCCGAACAAACCCCCCCCCTCTCTCTCTCTCTCTCTCTCTCTCTCTCTCTCTCTCTCTCTCTCTCTCTCTCTCTCTCTCTGGGCTTGGCGTCGATGAATCATAATTATTTTGACGCCATTGTTCAGAAATTCTAAATTTATTTCGTAAATCTTCAGAGCAAATTTCCGATTTTTTTATGAGGTATCACTTGCTGCCTCTCCAATTCTCATTTATTTGGCAAATTCTTTCAAATATGTTAATCCATCATATCTGTGAATAATCTTGTTTTTATTTAGATTTTTTTATATATTTAACTTTTTTCCTTTTTTTATTTTAATTTTGTTTACTTTCATTTTGTTTCTTTATTGCTCACAACGCACCCCTAGTGTCTGTTGCAAGATATATTAAGCGTTGATGGATCTGGGTAAGGTGTTAGTATGTTGGCTGGATGAAGCTTTGCTTGCTCCTAGAAAATATGTTCATATTAATAATAAAAGTGATGATAATTATATTGATATTAATCAAGAGGTTGGACTGTGAGATTGGTACTGAAAAGGAAAATTGTACGTGGGATTATTATACCAATCAAATTTTGCAGAAGAGAGAGAGAGAGAGAGAGAGAGAGAGAGAGAGAGAGAGAGAGAGAGAGAGAGAGAGAGAGAGAGTTATTTTTAGCCAGTGAAATGGCGGTAAAAGAAATTTGTACATGGATCATTTAGTCATTTCATATTTTGCAGACGAGAGAGAGAGAGAGAGAGAGAGAGAGAGAGAGAGAGAGAGAGAGAGAGAGAGAGAGAGAGAAGTTATGTCTAGCCAGCGAAATGGTAGAAAAAAATTTGTAAGTGGGATGCTTTAGCCAGTTAAAATTTTGCAGTCAAGAGAGAGAGAGAGAGAGAGAGAGAGAGAGAGAGAGAGAGAGAGAAGAGAGAGAAAGGTCCCTTCCAAAAGAAATGGCGCCCCGGCGATTTTCGTCGGTCCTCTTCGAAAATGACATTTCATCTCCCTATGATCTATTTTAATAGGTACGTCGGGGAAATTGGACGTCATCGCCTTCAATAAGAATCCGATCGGATTGAAATTTCCTTCCATTAGATTAGAATGGGGCGGTGCGATCTTTTGCCCCATTCCTTTTCCCTCCCTTTCTGTGTTCTCGCTCTTCTGTCACTCTGATTATCCCATTATCATATTCACCCCTCTTCCTTCCTTTTACTGTGTTCTTGGTCTCTCGTCACCCACACTATCTTTTGATCACGTTCCCCCTTCCTTCTCCCTTCCACTCTGTTCTTACTCTCCTGTCATCCTTCCTATTCCTTTATCCTATTCTCCCTTTCTCCTTCCTTCCACTATGTTCTTAAACTCCTGTCACCCTTACTTTGCCTTTATCCTGTTCTCCCTTTCTTCTCCCTTTTACTGTGTTTTTTAACTCCTGTTATTCTTTATATCCCTCTTAATACGTTCCCCCTTCTTTCTCCTCCCAGTTCTTCTCCCTTCCTCTATGTTCTTGCTCTCATGTCGCTCTTACGATCCCTTTATTATATTCTCCCTTCCTTCTGCCTTTTACTGTGTTCTTGATCTCCTGTGATTCTTTATATCCTTCTTAAACATTTTCCCCCTTCCTTCTCTTCCCTATTTCACCCTTAATATTCCTTTATCGTATTCCTCCTTCCATCTCCCTTCCACTGTGTTCTTGCTCTCCTGTCACTCTTACTATTCCTTTATCCCATTCCTCCATCCATCTCTCCCATCCCTTTGTGTTCTTCCTTCTCCTCCTGCTCTCACTCTTATTATCCCTTTATCGTAA
>NC_089763.1:39791968-39796968 GCF_040412425.1 Macrobrachium rosenbergii | reverse complement strand
TGCCTTTATGGAATTATGCTGCCGGAAAAATTCTTGACTTTAGATTAAACAGAGTAGATAAAAAGTGTTTAGGAATAAACAAAGAACGTTCTATTTTTTGCTTGAATAAACAAGTATTTAGGAATAAACAGAGCACTCCATTTTTTGCATAAATTATTATTATTATTATTATTATTATTATTATTATTATTATTATTATTATTATTATTATTATTTCAGTAGATGAAACCTATTCTCAGGGGCCATGATTTGAAATTCAGACTTCCAGATAATGTTGGTTTCAACATCCCACCGCAGACCCTACACTGCACCAGTAACTTATCAGGATACAGAGCCAGTTTATTCGAGAATAAACTGAAAATGAAGACAGATTTCATTTGGAATGAAAAGAGTTGGAAAACACCCCCATATATTTATCACAGAATAAACAACAAATGTAAGAAATACGATTTATTGTAGAATAAACTGGCAGTGATATCCTATTGATTTTTAGGATGAAAATCGATGGAAACCCCCCATACTTATCACAGAATAAACAGCAAATGCATGAAATATGATTTATTCTAGAATAAACTGGCGATGATATCCTATTGATTTTTGGAATGAAAGGCGATGGAAAACACCCCATATATTTATCACAGAATAAACAACAAACGCAAGAGATCTGATTTATTCTAGAATAAACTGGAAATGAAAACGGATTTCATTTGGAATGAAAAACAGTGGAAAACACCCCCATATATATACATCACAGAATAAACAACAAACGCAAGAAATCTGATTTATTCTAGAATAAACGGGAAATGAAAACAGATTTCATTTGGAATGAAAAGCGATGGAAAACACCCCCATATATTTATCACGGAATAAACAGCAAATGCATGAAATATGATTTATTCTAGAATAAACTGACGATGATATCATATTGATTTTTGGAATGAAAGGCGATGGAAAACACCCCATATATTTGTCACAGAATAAACAACAAACGCAAGAAATCTGATTTATTCTAGAATAAACTGGAAATGAAAACAGATTTCATTTGGAATGAAAAGCGATGGAAAACACCCCCATATATTTATCAAAGAATAAACAGCAAATGCATGAAATATGATTTATTCTAGAGTAAACTGGCAGTGATATCCTCTTGATTTTTGGAATGAAAAGCGATGGAAAGTATCCCCCTGTTTATCATAGACCAAACAAACAAACAAACGAAATGCCGTACCGCGCTCTACAAACTTCTGATAAATGGTATTCCTTTCATTAGCTACACGAGCTGAATAAATGACAAGTTTCTTTGAACATTTTGTGTGGCAGCATATTACTAATAAATGAGGCTCTTTATTGAGAGGTACTCTCATTTTGTTCTTGTTTGCTTTAAAGGAGAGAGAGAGAGAGAGAGAGAGAGAGAGAGAGAGAGAGAGAGAGAGAGAGAGACTGAGAGAGAGATTTCATGTGTGTTGGGAGCATTTGGTCAATATTGTACATTTTTAAAAGGTATATATATATATATATATATATATATATATATATATATATATAATATATATATATATATATATATATATATATATATATATATATATATATATATATATATATATATATATATATATATATATATATATATATATATATATATATATATATATATATATATATATATATATATATATATGCATATATACACACATATATATATATATATATATATATATATATATATATATATATATACATGACTGTGAAATATTTTCTGTTAAAACAGAATTCCATCAAATATTAAAATATAAAAGCTATATTTCAGAGCCCAAACTGTCTCCCTCCTCAGGCAAATAGTGAATGAGAAAAAGTATAAATACTGCTTTTCTGTAAACTTTTCTCATTCACTATTTGCCTGAGGAGAGAGACAGTTTGGTCTCTGAAATATAGCTTTTATTTTCCACATTTTGGCGTTTTTATGGACTCCTTATATGGGATTATATATATATATATATATATATATATATATATATATATATATATATATATATATTCACTAACATTAAGCTACAAATGTCGTTTAATATCCAGTTCACGAAGTGGAGCGAATGGGATAATGAACGACATTTGCAGCTGAATGTTTGTGAATATTAAAAAGCAGCTTGTATGTAATAAAAATTCATATATATATCTGTTTGAAACGAATAGGATTCGTTTACGTCGTCTAGATTATTTATTTACACGGAATATTTTTGTCGTATCTGATACCCTCGACCAGTGTAGCTCATAAAGTTTATTTACCGGGGAAAAAAGATTTCTTAAAGTGAAAAAAAAAAACATAGAAACGAATTATTTTTGTCGTTTTTAAACCAATATTTGAAAACGAAGGATCCGACCGTTCTTATACAAATACTCGGAAGGAAGAATCTACATATTTTTTTAAAACAAATACTCGAAAATAAGTAGGTAGAGTTTTTCAGCAAATACCTCATACTTGAAAGCGAAGTTGTATGTCCTCGTAAAGCAAATACTTGTGCTTGCGTGACAATTTGCTCTCGAGTTCTTAAGAGGGATGAGGGACTTCGAGGGGGACTCTTGAAGATAGGGTAACTTGTAAGAGGTCTTTCTTATCTAGCTTGGTTCATTTTAGTTTTCTGTAAAGTAAGATTATTGAGATGCATTTTTGTCTGTCCGCCCTCAGATCTTAAAAACTACTGAGGCTAGAGGGCTGCAAATTAGTATGTTGATCATCCACCCTCCAATCATCAAACATACTAAATTGCAGCCCTCTAGCCTCAGTAGTTTTTATTTTATTTAATGTTAAGTTAGCCATGATCGTGCGTCTGGCAGAGCTATAAGTGCCAACAGCACAGGCCACCACCGGGCCGTGGCTGAAAGTTTCATGGGCCGCGGCTGAAAGTTTCATGGGACGTGACTGAGACTTTCATACAGCATTATACACTGTACAGAAAATTCGATTGCGCCGAAGAAACTTCGACGCATTTTTTACTTATTTAGTTGTGTCCTGTGGTAAAACTTTAGCTGGGATTGTGTTGAAATGATTGCTGGTGATCTTGATGATACTGTTACTGTTATTTTCTAAATGGAATAATTGCTCTTTATGATATTGTTACTATATAGTTTTTGAAGTGGAATCACTGATCTTGATGATATTGCTACTATTAATTTTTGAAGTGGAATCATTGATTAAAAAAGCTTAGATAGAAAGCACCAGGCTATGAGAGAGTCACTGCTGAGATGATTTCGCCGGAGAATTGATTGACACCTCGAATAATAGCCCGACTGTTTTGAAGGGAGACCTGTCTTTGAGAGTTGGAAGCCAAAGCAAAGGTAGTTGACTTAACTGAATGTGGTAACTATCGAGGCATTGCTCTTAGGTCGCTCGTGATGATGAAAATATTGTTTGTTTGTCCTCAATTTAACTGAGGTGAAGCCTGTTCAGTCGTATACTATGCACTATCTCTCTTCTCTCTCTCTCTCTCTCTCTCTCTCACACACACACACACACACACACACACACACACACACACACACACACACACACACACTTCAGCCCGTTTGACAGTAGTATGGAAATCTGAATAAGTTGTTAGAGCATAGTGGGTCAGGTTCCGCGCTAAAAAAAAAAAAAAAAAAAAAAAAAAAAAAACCTGTTGAATTTGGTCGCCAGAGACTGAATGTCCCTTCACCTCCCCTACCCCCTACAAAAAAAAAAAAAACTCCTCCCCAAAAGAAAAGCATCTTTAGGTTGCAGATGAAATTTTCTTTAAAAAAAAATGGGAAAAGGCTTCTATGGCGTCGCGTATCGAGAAGTTTTGAATATCAAATTTTCCCTCACAGAATTTCTCCGAGAAAGCGATGTATATCGGGAAGCTTCAGAGGCGCTGTATCGCGCGGGTCCAACAGAAGCTGGAAAAAGGGGAATATTTTCTACGTAAATTGGAAGTGTAAAGGTTGGGAATTGGTGACATTTGTGTGTTGAAGGAGGCAGCCTGTAGCCCGCTTGTTAGGTAGTTAGAAGTATCAAAAGGCGTCGATAGGGGCCTAATTGTAACCCAGTTGCCGTTCCGGCCGGATATCTTAGGTCTGTTAGGATTACTGATAAATTTTGTTTCCAATACGGAATTAGTAAAGAAGCCAATCATGAACCAGACCTCTGTCTTTGAGACGAGCACGAGTGTGCACCCTCTCTCATGTCAGTGTCCCGAATTCATTAGAGTTTGGGGTTCGACGTGCTACCACTTGAGCTATGAGGCGAGAGTGAGAAGAAGAATGTTTTCTTCTTCTAATTGTTCTTCTCAGCTTAATCCCTAGTCGGGATCGCTGTTTTATTAAAAAAATTTTTTTTAAGCTTTGTCTAGCTGTTCCTATCTTGAACGGCTCATATCCTAATTGGTGTTGGCAGGTGCTTTACGGACGGATGCCCTTCCTGTCTCCAATCCCTACCTATTTATCCGGGACTGGCACTTGCACTGGTACTGAGTTGGACTGGCTTCATTCCCCTCCCCTCTTCCCTTTATTCCACCACCATCTCAGCCCCTGTAGCTTGGTCAGAGTGATAAATGGTATCCTTACCGTCCTGGTGGTCTTTTACATATTTTGCTATGTGCTGCTCTCTCTCTCTCTCTCTCTCTCTCTCTCTCTCTCTCTCTCTCTCTCTCTCTCTCTACCACCACAGACAGCTGACGACCGTGTACATATGCTTTTCAAGGGTCAACAGAGTTCCAATGAATCCTCAAGGCTCATACTGCTCCATCCTTGCATGAGATCGAACATGGGACCTTTAACTGGTTAGTGAAGCCTCTTGAGAGAGAGAGAGAGAGAGAGAGAGAGAGAGAGAGAGAGAGAGAGAGAGAGAGAGAGAGAGAGAGGCTAGCTGTGGCCGAAGCCGTGATGAATAGTTGAAAGGAAATGGGAGCCTGCGCAAGATTGAGTGGAGGGACGAAAGAGATGGATGAAAACGCCGGGGGAAAAATGAGGAACGACTTTTCATT
>NC_089763.1:39776968-39786968 GCF_040412425.1 Macrobrachium rosenbergii | reverse complement strand
ACATGCAGTTTACAGACATAGTGAGTTTTCTAAATGTGCAGTTTACACCCATTGAGTTTTCTAAACGTTCAGTTTTCAGACATAGCCTATTGCATTTTCTAAACATGCAGTTTTCAGACATTTAAGTTTTTAAACGTGCAGTTTTCAGACATTTTGAGTTTTCTAAACGTGCAGTTTTCAGACATACTGGGTTTTCTAAACGTGCTGTTTCCAGACATACTGCGTTTTCTAAATGCAGTTCTCAGACATATTGAGTTTCCTATCCTAAACGTGCAGTTCCCAGACAAAGTGTATTTTCAAAATATGTGCTTTCAAAGAATTACTTAAATTCAAACTTCTTTGTTCACCACTTGTATTTTTATCCTGTTACTCACTTTGTTCTTGACTATCTTTTCCGGTTTTTCTGCCTGTATATGGTCATATCCTCCAGTAAACCTCCCATTCCATCATCCCCCACTTAGTGATTTTATTCCCCTTTTCTACCCATAAACCCTCAAACACTCCCTGCTTACCCCATGAACCCATCGGAGTTTTGTATACACTTTGTTACTTTCAATTATTTTAATACTTTTTTCCCTTATGCTCTCTTCACTTCCTTCTCACCCAAGTCACATTTTGTAAATTAGATTTAGAGCCGCGTTGACTCTCATCCTCTCCACCTTAATATATCTATTTTAAATCTTCTTGCAAGTAAATAATGATCAGATGTATCTCCAGCCACCCCGCTTTACATCATCACAGCCATCTACGCTGTAGTGACAGTCTAACAGACTCCTTCTCACCATTTTCTCTCTCCAGAATGTACTTAATGATATCTTTCACTGAGAACCATTTATTTCCAACAAAGCTCCTTTCATAAAAAAAAAATTATACAAGAGTCTCTTCTTGCGAGTTAATTCCAAGATTTCCATATACAGATGTTTATATATATATATATATATATATATATATATATATATATATATATATATATATATATATATATATATATATATATATATATATATATATATATATATAAGTGCTTTGTTTATTAAGTGGCTCACTGTAAGCCATCAGCAGTGGAAATCCCGCAGTCCAATTAAGCTAGATCTCTTATAAAATATGACATTCAAATTATTTCTGCGATATTATAACGCCGCTTATTCGTAATTGCCTTTTGGAATTAAATGAGTAAAAAATAATTGGCTAGGATTTATCATTCGCTTCATGCCATTATAATTTTTAACGAAATACGAGACCCCGTTAGTGGTAAGGGAATAGGGTTTCTGCTCCCAGTGTTTCTTGCGGTGCGTCACGGCATACTGTAGGTTCTTTTCTTTCCGCCTCTTAACTTTCCGGGGAAAGCCTCATGAGATTCGAGAATGTGATTCTAATTAAATATAAAATAAAGGCGGAAAAAGAGAGGTTTTACCTAATCCTCTGACGGCAGACGGCGGCTGGAATCTTCGGTTTGGAAATAACTTTGGTTTAGAAGTTGCTGTAAGAAGGGATTTAACTGAAAAGTTTCATCATAAGTTGGAGGTGGAGATTTTCTTTTTTCGTTTTTTTAAAGTGTATATATTGAGATGTGACTCCTTTGGGTGTACGTGAACAAGAACTGAAGTAGATTCTCTCTCTCTCTCTCTCTCTCTACTTTTGTATTAGTTTTCTAATACTTATTCATTTTCATTCCTCACAAATCCAATTGCAACTCACTGAATACAAAGCTAATCTCTCCTTTGATTGCACGTGAACAAGAACTGAAGCAGCTCTCTCTCTCTCTCTCTCTCTCTCTCTCTCTCTCTCTCTCTCTCTCTCTCTCTCTCTCTCTCTGCATTATTTTCCAAATCATTATTGATTTTTGTTCCTCACTAAAGTACAATTATTCTCATCGAATACAAAGGTAATCTCTCTCTCTCTCTCTCTCTCTCTCTCTCTCTCTCTCTCTCTCTCTCTCTCTCTCTCTCTCTCTCACGAATTGTGTGCACGCAAAGTGTGATGAAGGCGGGGAGGTGGGGATTGGTATTGAAATTTTCTTTAATGAAGCACAGAAGAGGGTAATTACAGGAAAATTGCTTGCTAATGACTCTTGAGTTCTAAGTTGTGGTCAGTTTCTCTTTTGGGAAGATTTTTGAGCTTATATCCCAAAGGGCTTCGAAGCATATTTTCAAAAAGGGGATTTTCAAAGGGGGGTGGGGGTTTAAACATATGTCTGGAAAGTTTAAGCCTTTATTGAAAAAAAGAACGTTCGAGTCCATTTTTTTGTGGGAAGGGGGAGGGGGTGTGGGCAGAGTTTTTCAGAGATAATATTTCTAAAGGCAAAAACGTATATTTAGAATAGGGTTGGAATTCAAGAGCTGGCATTTTGGGAAGTAAGGACGTGTTATATTAAAAAAAAAAATACCTTTTTGAGCATCTATATCGTAAGAACAGAGTTTAAGTGACAATTAAGTGACATTTTTCCAACATATCACTCGACATAGGACCTTGACATATGTTTCCAGCATGCCGAGGTCCTATGCTTCCAAAGAGCCCTAAAGCGATCACTTCGAAAAGCCTGTTGAAAGTCAGTTTCGCCAGGGCTTTTGAGCATACATTCCGCAAGAGCTGTTAAGCGTGTATTCAGTAGAGCTTTGGAGCGTGTATTCAGTGGAGCTTTCGAGCTTGTATTTCAGTAGAGGTTTTAAGCGATATTTCAGTGGACCTGGTAAGATAGAGCTGTTAAGCGTGTATTTCAGTAGAGCTGTTAAGCGTGTATTTCAATAGAGCTGTTAAGCCTGTATTTCAATAGAGCTGTTAAGCGTGTATTCCAGTAGAGCTTTCGAACATGTATGCAGTAGAGCTGTTAAGCGTGTATTTCAGCAGACTTTTCGAGCGTGTATTCAGTAGAACCTGCGAGCTTGTATTTAGTAGAGTTTTCAAGCGTGTATATCAGTAGAGCTCTGAGCGTGTATTATAGTAGAGCTTTTGAGCGTGCATTTCAGTAGAGCTGTTAAGCGTGTATTTCAGTAGAGCTTTGGAGCGTGTATTACAGCAGAGCTTTTGAGCGTGTATCTCAGCAGAGCTTGCGAGCATGGATTTCCATAGAGCTTTCGAGAATGTATTTCAGCAGAGCCTTCGAGCGCGAATTTCTCATAATTCAAGCACTCGAAAAAACTGCAGACTCAAGACTTGAGATTCAATTAAGGAGAGTGGCGTCAGATATCGAGTCGGCTAGATTAAGCCCCATTAAGAGCAGAAATGGGGAGAGGTTCAGGAGGCGAAGTTAATTTGACCCGCTGGGAGGTTATTTGCTATTTTTGTCGCCCTGTCACCTGGCCGGGTAATTAATTGGCCGTGTTTATACCTCTGGGTGCTCGAGTGGTATTGATGGCTTTTGTTTGAAAAAACTGATTATTCGAATTTGCGTATACTTGGTATTTATTAATTAAGATGGCCTTTTGACGGGTATTTATATCGGTTTTGTTCACAGGTGTACGTTTATATAAGTTGTAGTAATTAAGTTTGTGCAGGCAGGAGGTCGAGATGAAGAAAAAATCACAATCTCGTTTTTCACAATAAAGAGAAACCCTAGCTGCAAACCCTTTCTTTCCTTTTACTATGCCTCCCTTCATAATTTCTTTCTTCCGTCTTACTTTCCAGTTTCTCCTCACAATTGTTTCATAGTGCAACTGTGAGGTCTTCCTCCTGTTCCATCTTTCAAACCTTCTTTACAGCCAATTTCCGTTTCAGCGCTGAATGACCTCATAGGCCCCAGAGCTTGGCTTTTGGCTTAAATTTTATATTCCAAATCCAAATTCATTACATTAACCACTTTTGAATAAATCGCAATAATTCAAATTTATTTGTGTCATCTACTGTTAACTGGCTGCCCGTACCCTTTCAGTTGTGTAGAAGGCTTCACAATAAAGCCTCGATCATCATCCTAATTCGAGGCAATGCGAGCGGTTTTTCTTTCTCCTTTTTTTTTTAGGGTGTTCATTTCGTCCCTTGCTGAATGCGGCATTATTTATGCCCCAGAAGGGATGAGGAATATTAATGTCAGAAGCCAGAGCGAAAGGAGAAGCCTTGCACAGAGTATTGCGAAAGAATTCTGCAAACGCGGTTATTTCCTGTGGCTGTTGGGTGATGTTTATTTAATGAGGTTTTACGTAATTCTCTCTCTCTCTCTCTCTCTCTCTCTCTCTCTCTCTCTCTCTCTCTCTCTCTCTCTCTCTCTCTCTCGTCTAAGTCGGTGTGTAAGTTTATGGTATATTCTGTGGTTACTATACTTCTCTATACGAGGCTTTTATTTAGCTTCAGTAAATGGCAAATATTAAATATTCAACTCGAAATTTAAAGACATGCTTTTAATATTATGTTAAAGTTCATCGAAAGTCTGATATTTTGTAAAAAAAAAAAAAAAGACATGAAAAGGTATGAAGAAATAAAAGTATGAAGAATGCTTAATGTTTTTTATTTACATATTAAATTTGTAAAGAAAGGCATTGTAATATAATTCGATTGAATAATTTCCGCTTTCAAAAAAAAAAATTTGAACGTTTAAAGGTGCACCGGAAACTGAAATGCCTTGAGGTATTTGAACATTTTGTGCGGCTACCGAAACGTATCATTAAATACAATCACGTCCGTGATTGTATTTAATGGCGCTTTGAATTATTATTAGACAAACATGAACGTTTTAAATGGTTGTGGAAACTTAAAGAAAGAAATCTGAGAATTTTAAATGGCTTTAGAAGCTTTTCAATTGAAACTAACTTTTTGAATATGGAAAATACACAAAATGCCACGTTGCGCTTTCCAGTAATTAGAAGCGTTTTTCATGGCTCCGGAAACATTTAAACGAAAACGAATGCTTTCAAATGAAAAGGGCAAAAGTTTCAAAGAATGTAAACGTTTGATATGCCTTCGAAAACATTTCAAGGAATTTGAACATTTCAACGAATGTGAATGTTTGTAAGTCACAGGGAAACGGGTAAGGTTTTGTAACGTTTTATTATAGTTATCATAAAGTTATCATCCTTATCAGGTTTCACAAAAATGTTGTCATGGATATCTAATAATATTTTTGCAAAAGTTTTAATATAGTTATCAGTTATCACCCTTAGCAGGCTTTACAGAAATGTTGTCATGGATGTTTAATAATATTTTTGTAAATGTTTTAATACATTTATGAAGTTATCATCCTTAACAGGTTTCACAAAAATGTTGTCATGGATATTCAGTAATATTTTTGTAAAAGTTTTGATGTTATAGTTATCAGTTATCATCCTTACCAGGTTTCACAAAAATGTTGTCATGGATATTTAATCATATTTTTGTAAATGTTTTAATATTATAGTTATCAAGTCAATATCCTTAGCAGGTTTCACAAAAAAGTTGCCATGGATATTTATAGTAATAATATTTTTGTCAAAATTTTAACCTTATAGTTATCAGTGGATAATTAATATCTCTGTAAAAGTTTTAATATTATGGTTATCAGATATCATCCCTACCAGGTTTTACAAAAATGTTGTCATTGATCTTTAATAATATATTTGTAGAAGTTTTAATATTATAGTTATCAGTTATTATCCTTACTAGGTTTCACAAAAATGTTGCCGTGGATATTCAGTAATATATCTTCGAACTTTAGTTTTTCACCATTAAAAAGAGACGTTTTAGTGATAACGTAAAAACTAACGTTCTATCGGAGGCCCAATCTCCAGCACAAACCGGAAACGTTTAGGTCAAAGCAAAAGTTTAACTCGTTCAGAAAAGGTCAAATGATTTAATGGACTATAGTGTTTCAGCGTTGCGAACTATTTAAGAATATTTTGTGGGTGTAAATGTTTTGACCCTTTAGAAAAGATTAGCGAGCGTAAGCGTTTTAGCAGGTATTATTTTATCGCGCAGTAAATGCAAAACGTTTTTAACAGAGTAAAGGAGATGCTTCGCTGAAGATGAACGGTTTAACGACACGTTTGCAAATAGAAACATTTGATTCCGTCGGAAATTTCGTTCTCGTGCATGTAGACGTTATGCGTTTATTTAAGCAGATCAGGAAATTTGGTTATATATTCTCTCTCTCTCTCTCTCTCTCTCTCTCTCTCTCTCTCTCTCTCTCTCTCTCTCTCTCTCTCTCACATACACACACACATATTATATATTGATAGATAAGCTTAATTTTTATTACCTACTTTTAATGACTGTTTCCTACACTGAAAATTTATATATATATATATATATATACTGAAAATATATATATATATATATATATATATATATATATATATATATATATATATATATATATATATATATATATATGCATATATGTATGTGTGTGTATGTATATATATGTATGTATTATTCATGTGTGTGTATTTATATATATATATATATATATATATATATATATATATATATATATATATATATATATATATGTATATACAATAAGTATGTATGTATACACGAAAAATAACAGTTACGTTCATTACAATTTCTTCCCTTTTTCCATTTTCGAGTGCCGTCTGTCCTATTTCGCCACGCGTCCTGTGCTTGCATTTCCCTCCCCCTTTTCTATTCAATTTCCTCTTTTTCCATTATATCCACCCCTCACAAAAAAAGAGAACGAAAAAGACTCAAAAGAGGGTTAAGACGCTAAAAATGTTCCTTTAAATGTAAAGGGGGGCTTGAGCGTAGCCCCTTGGTCTCCCCTCCCCCTCTTTCATCAGATGCCTTTCAAACGGTTCCAGAATTCGACAAATCTTCTTCGCCTGCGAAAAAGCGTCGGCGGAGATCAAAGCTAGATGATTGAAACGAAAAGGGAACACAGGAGAAGATTGGTTTTGGTGTTTTTCGCAAGTGAAAACGACATTATTTTAGTATCTTTTTTTTTTTTTTTAGAATGGGCGCAAATCTGTTGCTAGGCTCCGTTGCGGTAATGAATGCGGTTCAGGAAGTGTTTTTGATACGTATTGCTCCAACGAGAGAGAGAGAGAGAGAGAGAGAGAGAGAGAGAGAGAGAGAGAGAGAGAGAGAGAGAGAGGCAACGGGCGGGGTGAAATAAGCCAAATTCTGGCTAAATAAGAAGTGTTGGCTGGATTAATAAGTCAGATCCAGTTATTGGCTGAATAAGAAGCAGTAGATGAAACAACAGAGCCAGTAACTGGCTGAGTAAGAGGCGGTAGATGAAACAAAGAGCCAATTACTGTATGAGTAAAAATGTTGAATGATATAGAATCAGACAGTTACTGTATTAGCAAGAAGTATTTATTGTACAAGTTAAACCAGCCAGTTACTACGCAGCTGACCGAGTAGCAGTGATAGGTGAGTTAGAATAGAAGCAGTTACTGGCTAAGTAGGAATCGATGAACGGAGTAGAATAAAACCAGTTACTGACTGATTAAGCATTGGCCCTTGGACGGGTTAGAACAGAGCTAGGTATTTGTCCCGTCAGAGGCGATGGCTAGAGTATAATAGAGCCAGCCACTGGCTATATAAGAGGCAAGGGATGAGATAGAATAGAGCCAGTTACCGGCTGAGTAACAGGCGGACATAGGAATGAAAGTGAGGAAGATTCTCACTGGGGATGGAATACGAGAGAGAGAGAGAGAGAGAGAGAGAGAGAGAGAGTGAGAAGTAATTAAGTATATCTTAGTTTAACCAGACCACTGAGCTGATTAACAGCTCTCCTAGGGCTGGCCCGAAGGATTAGATTTATTTTACGTGGCTAAGAACCAACTGGTTACCTAGCAACGGAACCTACAGCTTATTGTGGAATCCGAACCACATTATGACGAGAAATGAATTTCTGTCACCAGCAACAAATTCCTCTAATTCTTCGTTGGCCGGTCGGAGAGTCGAACGCTGGAGAGAGAGAGAGAGCTAATACATTTTAGTATTTACCTAACTTTGAAATCATCTCTTGCAGTTGTAGAGAAAATCTATGTTGAACAATCAGTGGCTACAAAAGACTTCAGCCTTATTTTTGGAATGTTCTGTAGGATGAATTTTTAGGACACCAAAATCCAATAAGGCCTAGCGCGATATTTACTGGTCCATATCCCCGAGGCGAGGAAATTGGAGCTTTTTATTCAAATGGACTTCGCTTGTCCTATATAAACCTTTGTAATGGGCAGAGTAATCATAGCGTACAAAGTCTCTCTCTCTCTCTCTCTCTCTCTCTCTCTCTCTCTCTCTCTCTCTCTCTCTCTCTCTCTCTCTCTCCCAGAGATGAGTTAAGTCCATAGAGCTGTTGGCGCTGTCTCTCTCTCTCTCTCTCTCTCTCAACCAGAGATGAGTTAAGTCCACGGCGTGTTGATTCTCTCTCTCTCTCTCTCTCTCTCTCTCTCTCTCTCTCTCTCCATACATATAATGAAATAGGTAAAGTATACAGTCAGAACCCCCTTCTTTCTCTCTCTGTCTCTCTCCCCCCCTTACAAAAATTGACAGTGTACACATTATACACGATCCTCTCTCTCTCTCTCTCTCTCTCTCTCATAAATGTCAAATGGCGCAGGAGGAGAGGTATCAGGCTATAGACTCCCACCATTCACGTGCCTCTTCCCATTTTCGTGCAGTAGTCATCCATTAGGTTCGAACCCTCTTGTCAAATGGGATCCAAGACCCGATTGTGCTTTTGGGGACGACGATGGAATGAGTTCCATCGGATGCTCTCATTTTCAGCTTTCAAAAGGGACTCTTGGATTCTGGAGGTTATTACACTTTACTATCGGTTGATTCGCTCTGGGTTAGGGATCTGTAATACTTCGACAAATTGTTTTGGGTTGGAGAAATGCGACGATAACTTTGGTTAAGGAATAATTCTCTGTTTTACACACATATACAGATTTATACCTGTATGTGTTATACAAAGGTATACAAATTGTGAACCTGCGTGTGTTAGACACAGATATACAGATTGTATACTTCTGTGTGTTATGAGAAGATGTAGAGATTCTATACCTGCGTGTTAGACACAGATATATATACAGATTGTATACCTGCATTTGTTAGACACAAATACTTATACAGATTGTATATCTGTGTTATACAAAGATATACAGATTGTATACCTGCGTGGGTTAGACACAGATACGTATACAGATTGTATACCTGCGTGTGTTAGACACAGATACACAGATTGTACACCTGCGTGTGTTAGACGCAGATACACAGATTGTATGCCTGCGTGTGTTAGACACAGATACACAGATTGTATACCTACGTGTGTTAGGCACAGATACACAGATTGTATGTCTGCGTGCGTTAGACACAGATACACAGATTGTATACCTGCGTGTGTTAGACACAGATACACAGATTGTATACCTGCGTGTGTTAGACACAGATATACAGATAGTAAACCTGTGATATGTATCCATATATGATTGTAAATTTCCTTGCTATAATAAAAATAATGATAGATTGATAGATTAATAGATACAGTAGCTTTTAGTGATGCTTCTGTATACAGTTATATACAAAAGGGCCAAGGAAAGAATTAATCCTAAATAATATTGCTAGCAGATTAAATTTTATAAATATATTGTTATACCGTACAAATATAGTAACATAAACGTCTTACCTGTATATAAATGAAGCAATTTATTTACAAAAAGGAGGAGCTGACAGTGTAAGCTATGTATAAGATACGAGATTACAACGGATAAGGTCCTGCGTTTAGCAATGGCTAATGATCGAGGTTGTTATTATTATTATTATTATTATTATTATGAAAATCTCATAATCATACGATTCACTAAATTGGTGAAGAAATCCACAATGATGGATATAATTTCAAAATATATTCACGCTGACATAATTGTAGATCTCTTCTTTATTATTATTATTATTATTATTATTATTATTATTATTATTATTATTATTATTATTAAGAGAACTCATTGCTGATGTCCTTTCAAACTTTTCCATTCGATGAAAAACCTTACAGTTGCCATTGCTATTTTTGACGATGCTTTCGCCAAAATTGTTGTGATATTACATCACGTAAATTATTGTCGTATTA
>NC_089763.1:39749468-39771968 GCF_040412425.1 Macrobrachium rosenbergii | reverse complement strand
AGACATTTAAAGGGCAAGCTTAATATTCATAAGGTTCTTTGGCTTTTTAGGATTGCTTAGAATATGATACATTACATCATCTTCTAAGCAATTTTTATTGTGTAAATTTTGATTTTATATGAGTTTTTTTATTTGACTCATTTCTATAATTTATATCTCCACGCCAGTCACACTGCCAAAATTTCTTACATTCATGTATATAATATATTATTTATATATATATATATATATATATATATATATATATATATATCCATATATATAATGTGCGTATATACATATATACAAAATTATATATATAATGTATATATATATATACACACATACATACATATTTTTTATTTACACTGAGTGATGTTCCTACCCCTTAAAAGTAAATTGTGTGAGAATGATGAAGATATAAAATCACCAGGAATGTGTTATAAATAGTATTGCATAATAGACCGAGAGAAATTTTTTTTCAAGAAATACAATTAAATCACGTAAACAAATTCACGCCAGGTAATGCATTATAAAATTACTGTATTTATAAATTAATTAAATTGAAGCAATTTGTGATTAGAGTAACGAAATAAAGTGGCACCCACCACTTCATAAAATTACGTTATGAGAAATGCAATATAAAATTACGTTATGAGAAATGCAACATAACTTTTTAAAAAATCACCCGATGTATTTACAAAAGTTCCAGGCGGCAGATGATTGAGCACTTCATTATGAATAGGCCTCAGGGGGCTAGGCCTGGAAAAATTGTTATTGACGGCTGGCGGAAAACCCATCTGTCTTTAACCCGAGAGTTTAAGACTGATGCCAAGGCGAGCAACCTTTAGGGAATATTGATTGTAATTTTTTGTGTACAGTACGTAAGTGTATTCATGTATGCATATATATATATATATATATATATATATATATATATATATATATATATATACATATATATATATATATATATATATATATATATATATATATATATATATATATATATATACTTACTTATATATATTATATGATATAGAAATAATCAACACACAGTCACGTGTGGAACAGAAATAAATTTCTGACTCACAACAGGATCAAATCCAGGTCTTTCAATTGAGGGGCAAGGGCGCTTTTATGACTTGTATGGCCTAGTGGGCAGCGCCCTTGCCTTTCTATTGAATTGAAAGATCCTGGGTTCGACATATATAAACATACACACACACACACACACACACACATATATATATATATATATATATATATATATATACACATATATGTGTGTGTGTGTGTGTGTGTGTGTGTGTGTGCATTGACTTTCACATAAAATTTCCCTCTGCAGTCCTTGCTTTTATCTGTTATTTGTTATTTTATAAACAAAATCATTCTTATTTACCGAATATATGTCAGTGACCATGGGCTTCGCTGCAGCAGATTGCGTTACAAATTGATCAGATTCTTTGACCTTGTGATAATTACCTTTATCGCACGTGGACTGTCTGTTCTTATCTGGTCTATGGAAACTTTTTATGGAAGTTTTATTTCTTTCATTTTTCTTTCTTTCCCTGTTTCTCTCTTACTTTCTCTCTTTTTTTCTCATATTCCCTACCTTTCACCTTTCGATTTTTATCAAATACTTTTGGGATGATGTTGCTAGACCCGCACCCTGACCTAATGATGTTGAATTCAGTTTTTGTGGCGTATAGAAATTTTTTTTATGGTAACCTGTCTAGTAACTGACCAGAAACATTGTTTTCTAAATTTGTTCCGATGACCAGCAAATATTTATGAGTGTGGAGAAACAGATCCACAGTTATGTATGGATTGGGAGGGGAAATCGAACAGTCCCGAAAGCTCTCTGCAGAGAATTGTTTTTGAATATATTATGTATCCATACATAACTGTAGATATATATTTTTAAATGTATGTATCCATACGTAACTGTTGATTTGTTTCTCCAGTTGATGTCTTATGCTACTTTGAGTATTTTTTAATATATGACTGTTTGTGTGTGTGTGTGAGAGAGAGAGAGAGAGAGAGAGAGAGAGAGAGAGAGAGAGAGAGAGAGAGAGCTGCTTAGTCTTGTGTTTAAGACACTTGTCTCGCCAGTGAGAGGGCTCAGTTTAGATATCTTGACTTGGAGAAGTGATTCAGTCTCTTGTTCCTCTGCTGACCTAAGCAGCGAATTCTATACTTGGGAGTTAGTCGAATGTGGAGTATCGCCACTCGGGCAGGAGAAAGATCTCAGGATCTCATCCATCCGTTGCCTAGCTGCAACCCCTTTCATTCCTATTACTGTACCTTCTTGCATAATCTCTTTCGTTCGTCTTACTTTCCACACTCTCTTAACAATTGATTCAAATTGCAACTGCGATGCTTTCCTCCTATCACACCTTTCAAACCTTTTTACTCTCAATTTCCGTTTCAGCGCTAAGTGACCTCACAGGTCCCAGCGCTTGGCCTTTGGCCTAAATTCTATATTCTGTTCTATCCATCCTCCCGTAGTAGGTGAGACCCAAAGGGCAACGCCTTTTGGAGCCACCGCCAATGAGCATACAAACTTCAGCTTTGACGCCATCTTAGTTCATTAGCACTTCGGTAAGATTCAAGTCTAACCCAACCACCTGCTCGATAATTTGCGAAATCAGCTCATGAATTTTCTATGAGCAGTTTTATGAGCGTAAACTCTGATTTTATAGGTTCCTTGTTGAAGGTTATTTGAAGTAATGAAATGCAATTGAGCAGTTTTTCAAGGTTATGGGGTTGTCAGGAATATTCGACAGGCATCAATCTGGGTGGGTGATTTGTACGTAGATAAGTTTATTGCTTAGCATATCTATGAACTTAGTTTATTCGTACGTTATGGACATGGATTATAGAATAATTACCATTAAATCAAACGAAATTCTTAGGACTATGTAGAATAATTACCTTTAAAGCAAACGAAATTCTGACTTACAACCAATACCATTTTTAGAATTAAAGTAATTAATTAAAATTATTAAAATAATCGAATGAAAATCTGAATTACAATCGATAACATTTTTTAATGAGATTAATTATCTTTGAATCAAATGGAGAGCTGAATTCCAGCCAATGACATTTTTAGAATTAAAATAATTACCTTTATATCAAATGAAAATCTGAATTACAGTCAATGATATTTCTAGAATTAAAATAATCAACTTAAAATCAAACGCAAACATGAATTCTAGCTAATGACATTTTTTAGAATTAAAATAGTTACTTTTACATCAAATGAAAATCTAAATTACTGCCAATGAGATTTTTAGAACTGAAATAACTGCTTCGTCATTTACGTAATTAGAATTAATCATGAAACTAATTTAAGACAGAGTTTACCTTAGAACTGTGATAGTTCACAAACTATAATAGTACCCTAGTACTATTACATTTTATAATAGTACCCTAGTACTATATGTTTTACATCCCTTGGTATAATTCGTAGCCCTCGCTAACTGCAAGCATAAGGATTTGCCATAGAACTGTGATGGTTCACAGAATATAATTGTACCCTAGTACTGTTATATTTTACATCCCTTGGTATAATTCGTAGCCCTCGCTAACTGCAGGCATAAGAATTTGCCGTCTTTGTAGAACTTAAGCGAACATTTTTGTTACGGCGAGTGCATTCCGCAGCGTTGAAACGTTAGGCTAGGGTCTACTGGCTATATAGAAAATAAGTAGTTCAATCTGGTCATCTACAGCTTTACAGAAAATAACGGCATCAGTGCAGCACTCACGCCGTTATGCCGGGCATCGCATAATCGATTTAAAAAGATTTCTTTAGCTTAGAAGAAAGATTCCCGTAGGGGGGGTTAGTGCCGTCAGTGCACCTCATGCGGTGCACTGTAGGCATTACTTAAGGTTCTTTGCAGCGTGCCTTCGGCCCCGAGCGGAATCCCCTTTCGTTCCTTTTACTGTACTTCCTTTCATATTCTCCCTCTTCCATCTTATTTTCCACCCTCTCCTAACAACTGATTCATAGTCCAGGTGCGAGGTTTTCCTCCTGTTACACCTTTCAAAACTTTTACTGTCAATTTCAGCGCTGAATGACCTCGTAGGTCCCAGTGCTTGGCCTTTGGCCTAAATTCTATATTCAGTTCAACAGAAGAAACATAAACAAATGGAAACAAGTAGATTCGATACAGAATACTTCAATTGCCATCTAGTGGATAGATTCTAAATTCTTACCTCGCATAGTTATCAGGCGCAAGGTCATAGAGTAGTAATGCAAATGTGACGAATAGACTGAGCACCGTAGACCATAGTTACTTGACTTTCTAATAGTTTAACTAGATTATTCACCTCGTATTCTTTGGGTCGTAAACTTTAAGTTGTAATAATTATCGTTTCAAGTAGTATTTGTATATGGATGCTACTTTTGTATATTATTATATTTATTGTTCAAATGTATTGTTACACAACATGATTGTAGCTTCGTTCCCTCTGCTGCTATGCAGTGGAGTTCTCTTTCTTCTATTTTCCTTATTCCACTAACTTTCCAGGATGCATTTTACATTTCATTCATCTCTTTTGGTCTTTTCATGCCCAGCTGTCCAACTTCTTGATTTGACCTAGCTCCAATGTCCACCTGTTTGAGTCTAAGAATTGTAACTCTTTGAGTTAAGTGTAACTTCTGAATAATAATAATAATAATAATAATAATAATAATAATAATAATAATAATAATAATAATAATAATAATAATAATAATAATAATAATAATAATAATAATAATAATAATAATAATAATAATTAGTCTTATTAAAAGGATGCTGTATTATGAATTTATCTTATATAGTGTCTTTATAGATAGAAAAGACACTATATAAGATAAATTCACATAATACAGCTATCCTTTTAATAAGACCTGTTTAAAAGAGGGTCTACTCCTTCAAAAATAATAATAATAATAATAATAATAATAATAATAATAATAATAATAATAATAATAATAATGACTTCTCAGTTCTGGAACTTTCATCCCTTCCCGCATTATTTATCTTGTCTCCAACAAAGGCTTGATTGTCATCATCTACGAAGGGACGTATATGAAAACATTCCTTGTAGTCTCAGTATATGTATTAAGTGGTAGTCTCAGTATATGTATTAAGTGGTAGTCTCAGTATATGTATTAAGTGGTGTTTAGTGCTTGATCAGAACCGTACGAGGGAATTAAAATGCCACGTGGAAATGTATTCCGTTAATGACCATTTCCCTTATTTATGACGAGAGTTAGAGAAACTAATTGAGCAATTGCTTTAGTAAGCTGTGAAGCAAATAGCGTGTAATTATCGTAAATAAGCCGTGATGTATGTGCACGTCAGGTTATTCGGTTATTAAAACGTCTGGCTGACACATCTGAGGTGATTGGAATTTGTCAGGTTTCGTGAGGAGTTTCAGTTATGAAGATGTAGTTTTGTTAGATTTGAATTTTTTTCATGCGTTTACTAATGTGGAGGTATGTCTTTTCAAGGTTAAAGATTCTCTTTTAAACTTGTCGAGGAGAATGTTGTCATGCTTGTTTTTATGGCATTTTTTCTGTTTTATTAGCGTTTTAAAAAATCTTGTTAGTGTTTGAGAGGGATTCCTGTTCTTGTTTCTTTTTAATTTTTGTGCTTTTTACACTAATGGGTAGTTTTTGAGAGGGTTGCCAGTTCGTGTGTTTTTTTTTTTTTTTTTTTTTTTATTTTTTTGGACCTGTCGTAAATTTTCATTTTATGGTTTCTTACACTTGTGACGGATGTGTGAAGATATGTTTTGATTTTGCTGAGAAGGATATTGGTTTGAGTGTGTGTGCATATATATATATATATATATATATATATATATATATATATATATATATATATATATATATATATATATATATATATATATATATATATATATATATGTGTGTATGTGTACAAACATACATACACATGTACATTTTCTTATTGGGAAGGCTGCTGGGTTTATACTTTTTTCCTTTAATGCGAAGAATACTGGTTTATTTAATTTGTTTTGATTACAGACAGGGAATTTCGGTTGTTTACGCCTATAGTTTTTTTTTTTTGATTTTGGTAGACTATTCATGGGAAAGCAGGTTCCGCCATTGACTATAGATTATAAATTAAACAGTTGAGGTTTATTTGTCACGTTTTTATGAGAAAGCGGACGGGACGGGCAACTTACTGTCCTTTTCGCTCAAGAGTTTCGGGAAAGTGAGTACGCCGAGGTCTATAAAAGAGTGGGGCCTACCCAGAAGAAAGCATTAGACACTCCTCTCTTAATAGATAGGAGATTATTCATATCCTTCTATCCATTTATTGTCTATATTTGCCCATTCAATTTACTGCTCCAGAAAAAACTTCACTTTCTAAAATATCCTTCCTTTTTCCTGTCTCCCTAACCCTTCCATTCTCTTTAGGGTCACCACTCGTAACGCCAGATTACAGAACCCAATCAGTCAGTCTTGGTGTCACCTTAGTTCATCATTGGAGGGGTGGGTAGAGCTTTCGGCTGGCACACTGTTGGCCCAGCGTTCGACCCTCCGAGCGGCCAATGAAGAATTAGAGGAATTTATTTCTGGTGATAGAAATTCATTTCTCGTCATAATGTGGTTCGGATTCCACAATAAGCTGTAAGTCCCGTTGCTAGGTAACCAGTTGGTTCTTAGCCACGTAAAAATAAATCTAATCCTTCGGGCCAGCCCTAGGAGAGCTGTTAACCAGCTCAGTGGTCTGGTTAAACTAAGATATACTTAACTTTTTTCTGGTGGCCCTGGCGTGTCCTAGCTGCCATGTTGTCCCCAACAGCTTGAAGTCTGTAAAGACAGGACTCGAATGACAAGTATGTATAGGGTAGGTTAGAGTCTTCCAATGAGTATGTATAGGGTAGATTCATTCCAGTGAGTATGTATAGGATAGAGTCATTCCAGTGAGTATGTATAGGGTAGAGTCATTCCAATGAGTGCGTATAGGGTAGCGTCATTCTGGTGAGTATGTTTAGGGTAGTCATTCCAGTGAGTATGTATAGGGTAGAGTCATTCCAGTGAGTATGTATAGGGTAGAGTCATTCCAATTAGTACGTATAGGGTAGAGCCATTCCAATTAGTACATATAGGGTAGAGTTATTCCAGTGAGTATGTATAGGGTAGAGTCATTCCAATTAATATGTATAGGGTAGAGCCATTCCAATTAGTACGTATAGGGTAGAGTCATTCCAGTGAGTATGTAGGCTATAGGGTAGAGTCATTCCAATGAGTATGTATAGGGTAGAGCCATTCCAATTAGTATGTATAGGGTAGAGTCATTCCAGTGAGTATGTATAGGGTAGTCATTCTAATGAGTACGCATAGGGCAGAGTTAATCCAATGAGTATGTATAGGGTAGAGTCATTCCAGTGAGTATGTATAGGGCAGAGTCATTCCAGTGAGTATGTATAGGGTAGAATCATTCCAGTGAGTATGCATAGGGTAGAGTCATTCCAGTGAGTATGTATAGGGTAGAGTCATTCCAGTGAGTATGTATAGGGTAGAATCATTCCAGTGAGTATGCATAGGGTAGAGTCATTCCAGTGAGTATGTATAGGGTAGAGTCATTCCAGTGAGTATGTATAGGGTAGAGTCATTCCAGTGAGTACATATAGGGTAGAGTCATTCAAAGGAGTTTGTATAGGGCAGAGTCATTCCAGTGAGTTGTCTTATTTATTTATTTTCTTGTGCTCTTTCAACTCAATTTGAAAATCTTTCAGTAGACGTTTTTAGAACATGTGATGAGTACAATAAAATGTGACCAACTCATTTTGGCTTGTACTGTTTTTATTTTTGTTATTATTATTATATGTGTTGCTATGGAGATGGTCATGTGTACACATTTTTAATGATAGTAGTACTTATTTGAAATTTAACATCTGTGTGAATCAGCATTTTCATGTCGGTTAAATTACCATGATTTTGTGAAAAAGTCTATAATTATATATATATATATATATATATATATATATATATATATATAATATATATATATATATATATATATATATATATATATATATATATATATATATATATATATATATATATATATATATATATATATATATGAAGTTCCCATTGATATAAGTAAACCTTTCGTCCATGTTTTCGTGCCAAGCCGTGTGTCGAAACAACAAGCAATTAAAAGCGTCCCCAAAATATGGTAATTGCCGTGTATAGTGCCTATCTAAAAACTCGGGCGGATTTTAATGTAATTGGTACCTTAAATTGCACACCCAGGCTCTGGCTGAAGGGAGGTTAGGATATTTTTGTTTTTCTTGGTGGACAGTTGCTTTTGAAATTAGTTTGTGTTTTCAAGTAAACTGCTGTGTGTCAAATTGAAGACTTAGGAATGTTTTTGCTCCAGTCTCATGCTTTAATCTGTAGAGTAGTGGATTAAGGTCTCTCTCTCTCTCTCTCTCTCTCTCTCTCTCTCTCTCTCTCTCTCTCTATATATCTCTCTCTCTATATATATCTATATATATATATATATATGTGTGTGTGTGTGTGTGTGTGTGTGTGCATATATACGTATTATTTATTTTGGATAAGCTTACATGTGTATGGTTAAAATACCATTCAAGAAATTTACTAAGATTGTTAACAAAAGTAAAATCCTATTTTATACTTTGAAATTTGTCTTTAAAATCTTGTTTTCAGCTTCTCAGTAAACTCATGTTTATGTACACTACACTGGTACAACTAGTTTCAAATGCGAACTGTCTTTACAGTAATAGCCTGATGATGGAAAGCGTGTTTTTAACTGCATTAGTCAGGTCGGTTCGTTTACTTCCAATTACTCATTATTTTCCTCTGTTTTACATTTATGCTGTAGACCATCTGGTATCTGAAATCTAACAAGAGAGTCTCCGAGTTTTACCATTTATAATTATGCAGAATGCTTGAAAATTGAACAGTGTCATGAATATATTTTATTTGGGAATCCACAGACCCGTGGATCCTACATTTTTAACCTTCTTTGCCCTTTCTGTTTTGTTTGAGTTTCAGTTTTTGTTTACATACTTTTTTTTGACAGTGATGATCTTTGTCTGTTTCAGAATCTATGTGTCTTTTGTTTATGTTCAGTAGTTTAGGAGGAGAAGAACGAGATACTTAAGTAAAGCTGCTAGACAGGACAGTAGTGGATTCCCAACCTTGAACGGCAAACATAATTTTTATGGGTCGCCTGACCGAGTTCGCTACCTGCATCGTTTCCACAGCTGTGGGACAGCATGGGAAGTGATGGCATCCCGTTATTATTATTATTATTATTATTATTATTATTATTATTATTATTATTATTATTATTCAGAAGATGAAACCTATTCATATGGAAGAAGCCCACAGAGGCCATTTACTTGAAATTCAAGCTTCCAAAGAATATTAAGGTGTTCATTAGGAAGAAGAAAGAGGAGGTGAAGAGAAATACAGAAAGAGGAGATCTCAGTTATTGAAAAAGAAAAAATAAATTAATAAACAGATAAGAATGTATTAAAATGCAAGGTGAACAGTATTAGGGTAGTAATGCTTTGCATCTTCGCATGAACTCCTGAAGTTCCAATTGCACGACTTCCTCTGGGATTATTAAAGATTATATTATTAGTCTTTTAGGGGCGTCTGTCGTTTCCAGAAGGACAGCACGGAGTCTCGAGATATTGGACTGCAAGAAATGAGTAAAAAATGCGCCGAAGTTTCTTCGGCGCTATCGAGTTTTCTGTAAAGCCGCTACAGCGTATAATCAAGGCCACGGAAAGTAGATCTAACTTTGGGTAGTCTAGGTATATTGCTGTATGAGCCGCGGCCCATGAAACTTTAACCACGGCCCGGTGGTGGCCTATCTTATATCGTTGCCAGAAGCACGGTTATGGCTAACTTTAACCTTAAATGAAATAAAAACTTCTGAGGCTAGAGGGCTGCAGAAAAACTAATAAGGCTAGAGGGCTGTAATTTGGTATGTTTGATGATTGGAGGGTGGATGATCAACATACCAATTTGCTGCCCTCTAGCCTCATCAGTTTTTAAGATCTGAGGACGAACAGAAAAAAGTACGAACGGACAGACAAAGCCAGCACAATAGTTTTCTTTTACAGAAAACTAAAAAGGGGTATGAATGATAGGTGGAAATTAAATTTGGGGATTAAAGAAAGGACCTCGGGGACTTGACGTCCTGAGATTGTATGGATTTTTTCGGACACGCGAACTTTGTCCAAATCGATCAGCAGGCAAAAATACAAAGGTTGAGATAGATTTATGGGAAACGTAAATATTAAATGGGGCAAGACATGGATGCTTTGCCTTACAGATCGAATTGATTGATCCTTGTGTTTGTGACGCCCAAGCAGGATCTTTGGGATCGTGAAGCTTAGATTATGCAGAAGAGGAGGTCCGAAGAATCCAAGATCACGGAAGCGCGGAGCAACTTCCATTTCTCATAAAGGCAGAGGCCGATGGCACGGGCAACCTTAATGCTTATTTGTAGTCCTTGTCTGGGAGAAACAGTGAGAAAATGAAAGGGGAAGGATAAAGATATGGTTTTAACCGAGATTTTAATTGAAGATGTTGATGAAAAACTCAAAAGCACAATTGAATGGGGTTTGAGAAGTGGGAATTAACCCTCTAAAATAAGTAACAAAATAATTTTCCTAAAGAAGAGTTTTATGATATGCTTTTCAGTGAGCTTAAAGATTCACATCTTTCAGATCCCAACTGAGGAGAATAATATGAAATATTCATTCGAGATGGAACTGGAAAACTCGGGGAAACTTTTCCTCTCATCAAATTATAATAATTTTCCGCAGAGAAAAACACAAGGAGCTTTGCCCCCCGGCTACTTCATCTGTTATTTCGTCCATGGGGAAAATATTTATTTTGAAAGACTGGATCATTGGGTACTGGCATCAAGAAGTTCGGTTTATTTCTTGTGTCTAAATTTTGGTACCTTTTTGTTCCTCTGTTTTTAACCATTTCCCTTTTTGCTGTGAATTATTTTTTTTCCATAACATTTGTTAATAGTTAATATTCTTGGACTACATTCAGAATATCCATGTGTTTTGTGTATGTCTTGTAGTCTAGGAGGAGAAAAAGATCTAGAAAAGAGTAATAATAAAAGTACATTACCATTATACCTTGTTTAGATGGTAAAGCTTTAACAGGCTTATGAAAGAGAATAATGGTAATCTAGTCCAAGTAAAAGAAATTATGATAGATGTGAGGTAAATGCACATGCGCCTCATGTTTTTGTGATTCAGGTATGCCACAGAAAAAGTATCAAAGTGTCAGCATCCATGGATAGAAAAAGTATCAAAGTATCAGCATTCGCAGATAGAAAAGTATCAGTAGTCGCGGATAGAAAAAGTATCAAAATATCAGTATTCGTGGATAGAAAAAGTATCAAAGTATCAGCATTCGCGGGTAGAAAAAACATTAAAGTATCAGCATTAGCGGATAGAAAAAGTATTACAATATCAGCATTCGCAGATAGAAAAAGTATTAAAGTATCAGAATTCGCAGATAGAAAAATTATCAAAGTATCAGCATTCGCGGATAGAAAAAGCATCAAAGTATCAGCATTCACAGATAGGAAAAGTATTACAGTACCAGCATTCGCGGGTAGAAAAAGTGTCAAAGCATCAGCATTCGCGGTTCATTTCTGACATTTGTCTCTTGAGTGAAATTGACTAGAAGGAATAAATAATAACTTGCAGTGGACTGTGTATCCCTGGCACACAATGGAGGTGAGAACGAGAAAGAACAAGGATTTAATCAGAAACTTCATTAGTGACATTTCGGGATTATTGTCCCTTGGTAAACTTGGCTCCGTTTCGCGTGCTGCCACCAGCGGTACGACCTCTCTCTCTCTCTCTCTCTCTCTCTCTCTCTCTCTCTCTCTCTCTCTCTCTCCTTTGGTGCATTAGTCTTTCTTTGATGACCCTGCGTATTTACTCTTATGTCTTATTGACACAGTACAAAGTAGACGCAATAGACCGAGAGGTTTCGTACGGCTGCGTCCTGTGAGTTGGAACCTGTAACTTCCGAGAGCCAGGTTTGTATCAACATGACCTGCAGAAAGTGAAAAGGATCCGGATTTGATACTCGTACACCGTCGCTCGTTGATTCTCTCTCGAGACTTTATATGATCAGGATTTGAGGCTCGTTAATTCTGTCACTAGAGTTTTAATGATCAGGATTTGATACTTATTAATCCAGTCTCGAGAGGATAAATGATCAGGATTTGACACTTGGTTGTTTTCACTCGTTAATTCTGTCTCGAGAGTTTAAATGATTAAGATTTGATACTCGTTAATTCTGTCACTAGAGTGTTAATGCTCAGGATTTGATACTCGTTAATTCTGTCACTAGAGTTTTAATGATCAGGATTTGATACTCGTTTGTTTTCGCTCGTTAATTCAATCTCGAAGGTTTAAACCATCAGGATTTGACACTCGTATGCTCTCACTCGTTAATTCGGTCTCAGGAGATTAAATTATCCGGATTAGACACGTTTATTCTCGCTAGTTACTTATGTCTTGAGAGTTTAAATGATCGGGATTTGGTGCTCGTTAATTCGGTCTCGGGAGTTTAAGTGATCAGGATTTGACGCTCTTTTCTTCTCAGTCCTTAATTCAGTCTTGGGAATTTAAAGGGTACTAGCGAGGCGCGCGTGCTACGCTGCGCGGGGCAGGAGGGTAGTTGAAGGACTCCTTTGAACGCGGCTGCCAGTCGTGAACTGGGTCCTTCGTCTTAAGGACTTCTCTTCGGGTGTTTCATTGACCTCATACAAATCAACGTTGCAATACCTATGGTCACCACCACCATTTTAATAAATAATGTGGCCTCAAGGGAATAAAAAACATAAAATTTCCAAGAAATTGACTAAATGGTGAAAATAAATTGACGATACGATATAAATTTTCAAGAAAACCAGCTTCCTCCACGACCTTCAAAATATCCTCTCCGAGATCCCAGGAAAGACGATAATTACCCTCTTCATCAGTCAGTGAACTCTGCAAAGACAAAACGATTTCAGTAATCGAGTTCTCCTGAATGAATTCTTGTCATGGGAGAATTTTGTTACAAACTAAGCGATGCAGAGTACAATAAAAAAAGTATTTTAATCAACTGGAAAACAGAAATAAAGTAGTAAAGAGCATTCTATTATTGGGAAATCAAGCTGCAGTAATTTTCCAATCAGATCTTCCAAGGAATCCTGCCTTCCTCTTGTGGAGAGGACACTCCCCTTCAAGGGTGCCCGCAAAGAACTGGCTTCCCTAAGGGGCCTTAGCCCATCACCCTTGGGGTCCTCACCAGGCCCGCTTCCCCAGCCTGGCAGGATACCTGTCTTTTCTGGAACGTTCTTAAGGGCTTTACGCGTTTGAAGCCCGCAGTTCGTTGATGCTGAGATCAAAACTGTTTATGATATTGTTTTGATGCTTTGAAACTTAAATACCCAAGGACCTTTGTAGATGTAGCATAAAAAGAGGGACGAATACATTTTATTTAATTAATAGCAAACTTGAATTCAGCAAGCATAATATTCTCAATTACCTTATAATGAAAGGTTTATACAAATTCTAGAATTTTAAAACTTTTCAACATAAATGTTGTTTTCAGTAATTTTAATGTTAAGAGTTTTAGTAATAAAAATCCTAAATTCCTTAGAGATGTTTCTGGCTGCATCTATGAAATTCCTTGTAAAAATGTGATAAAATATATTATGGACAAACTGGAAAATCACTTTCACAAGGAATCAAACAACACCAATATTCTGTTGAGAACTGGCCAGATATCGAATGCATTATTCGTACATGTGAGATATTTAGATCATCGTATTAACTGGAGTGAAGCAAGATCTTTAGTCCCGTGCAATGACACAGTTAAAAGGAGTATCATTGAATCTTGTTTTATCCAGTCAAGTAATGAAAGTGTTCTAAATTTAAGTCTTGGTTTGTTTAAACTTGATGCCTTCATAATGAAAAAAATTGTTGATAAATATAAGCAAAATTAGTATTCAGTTTATACATGTTTATGCAACTTGAATGCGTAAGATTCCGTATCTCTTATGGTTAAGTACATGGTTTTAGTTTGTAAACGCGTGATCCCGGATTTTCCTGGGTTACCCTTTTGTTTATTACCCCTTGGCATTGAACCATCTGGTATTCAATTTTATACGTGTTTTTGGATTTTGTATAGCTAAATTTGGTATCTCTTGTAGTTAGGTCTATGTTTTAGTTTGTGACTATTTGATCCCAGATTATCCTGGATTATCTTTCTGTTTATTCCCCTTTGACAATTGACCATCTGGTATTCTTGTTCTTTTTGTTTACTTTGTAACCTTCTTTTCATCTGTGCTTCATTTGTGTCCAGACAATGCGTTAATAAACGTGAAAGCGCTTGGTACTGAACTTCTGCCTGTCATTTTCCTGTTGATTGCTTATATATATATATATATATATATATATATATATATTATATATATATATATATATATATATATATATATATATATATATATATATATATATATATATATATATATATATATATATATATATATATATATATATATATATATATATATATACTGTATATGTGTGTGTGTGTGTTTTTAAGGAAGACTGAAAGTAGAAGTGAGAGAACATGAAAAAGTCAGTATCAAAGAAGCCAGTGCCATAAAGCCGAGGGGTTGGGGGTTAGGGGGAAGGGAAGGTGAGGGAGAAGGGGAGGGTAGGGGGAAGGGGAAGGGAGGGACACACAGACACGCAGACGCAGAAAGGCAGCCAAGGTAATTAATATAGTAGATGGATGGATTTCATACTTGTTCGATGTCTCGTTAATTCGGATGTAAAAGTTGGGCATGGTTGAAGGTGTCTTATATTAAAAAATTTCAAAAGTATATATATATATATATATATATATATATATATATATATATATATATATATATATATATATATATATATATATATATATATATATATATATATTTTTTTATAGAAGCATATATAACAATTATGATTTGTTTCTTTTTTTTTGAAGAAGCATGTAAATTAAAACTTTTATTAGTGTTCAGTTGTGCTCCCTTCTCTCTCTCTCTCTCTCTCTCTCTCTCTCTCTCTCTCTCTCTCTCTCTCTCTCTGAAGTAACGGAATGTGAATTATAGGGCTTTCTCAAGTCTTTGTCAGTCAGTATTTTGAATAACAATTAAGGTCTCAATAAAGTTTTAAATGGCCTAGTTACGATGGCATTTGTATCAGTTTTTAATCTTAGTTGGTAACGTTTTAGTGATGTGTGTATAAAGTACAGGAATTAAAAAAGTAAATATTTTATGGACATTAATGGTATTCGTACATCCATTTCATTTGCATTTTAGCTGATGTAAACAGCTTAATTATAATCTGAAGTGCGATTGCTTACTGCCAGTCGCCCTGGGGAAGGATTAAGGAGACGTATTAGTGAGTACAGTAGTGAGAGATGGAAGAACAGTAAACTGCATCACGAAGGGAATGGGGCACATCAGTTAACTACTATTTTGCGCGCGCGCACACACACGCACACACACGTATATATATATATATATATATATATATATATAAATATATATATATATATATATATATATATATATATATATATATATATATATATATATATATATATATATATATATATATATATATATATATATATATATATATGGTACTTTTCTGCTCTTGACTCTGGTGGGTTACAAATGAAGGGGGGGGGTGGAAAGGCAGGCAGTCTCATCCCAAGTAACTTTGAAAGGTAATATGCGTTTTTTCCTCTTGAAGACGTTTTAAACCCTAAAGAAGAAGCCATTCAGAATTCATTCTTTGTTTTAAGTTTTCCATGATGTACATCATATAAATATATATACATATATATATTATATATGTATATATTATATATATACATACATACATACATGTATACATATATATATATAGATATATAGATATATATATATATATATATATATATATATATATATATATATATATATATATATATATATATATAGTTATATTAAGTTAGTTAATTGGTTAGATACAGAAAAGGTAACGACCAAAAGGCTTTTGGATTAGATCCAGTTTTCTCAGGTCACAATTATATTCCTGTGCATGTATAAGTATCCGGTTTAATACCAGCATCAAATTAAGTCGGCGATAAAGGGCAAGTACCGTTCACAGCATACGAAGTCCTCGGCGCCGAAGGACTGGCTTTTCAAAGTACGTCACGCCGATGATTAGAGAGCGAACCTTTTGTATTAATAATCCCATTAAGTTTTAATTGCCTTGGCATTTACCCAGTCGTGCTGGGAAGCCTTGTATGGGTAATTGTTCTAATTTGTTATGTCTGTGATGCGTGTAATGTCCTCTGCACTGTGAAACTATATGGTATTCATATTTCATATTTTGTGTGTGTGTGTGTGTGTGTGTGTGTGTGTGTGTATCCAAGAATGGTACGTGTTAGTAATGTGGTGTAATTTTCAAAACATGACTCACCCTTGACACTAAGTTTCTTTATGGGGACAAAAAATAGGGGCATCAAGTAAAAGTTTAATTCTCTGTTATAACTTAAATAGGTCTCAGTTAAGATTTAGTTAAGACTAATTAAGGTTTGGAAGTTTTTTTCTGCTCTCCTCTATTACAGTTTAATATATTCCAACATCTCCTTGAATTTCCTTATACCCGTAACCTTTGGGAGGCTATGGATAGCTGAGGTTTGCCCACAGTAGCAACGGCAACTCGGGTGGCAGCCGCCTATGGACTGGTGAAGTCTGTCAGTCGCTTATACATGCTTAATGTGGTTTGGCTTTATTTAGTTTTATGCACTTTAAATTCAGTACTGTTGTTTGGTATTCCTGTAAAGGGAAAGTCTCGTGTTTTTGTCTCTTTGCACGTGTGAAAGAATGAAAAGAAAAATTTGAGAGAGAGAGAGAGAGAGAGAGAGAGGATAAATGCAGAGACACTCACTTCATGTTATGGCTTGGCATGATAAAAACGTAATCTCTTACTCTTTTCTTCTCCTCTCTCTCTCTCTCTCTCTCTCTCTTCGATGGCCATAGTTCTTGTGACGCCACTCTTTATAAATCAGTCAATCAATCTCCCTCTCGCATCTGTTAAACCCAGCTTTGAGCAATATATCTTGGCCTCTCTCTCTCTCTCTCTCTCTCTCTCTCTCTCTCTCTCTCTCTCTCTCTCTCTCTCTCTCTCTCTCTCTCTCACGTATTTTCGTGAATAATCCGAATCCGGTTGAATGCAAAAACACTTTCTTCATTCTATACCTAGTCGTGATAAATGCCTAACCTCTCTCTCTCTCTCTCTCTCTCTCTCTCTCTCTCTCTCTCTCTCTCTCGTAACGAGAAATAGGTCAGGAGACGCCAGGTCAGAAACAAGTTGATTTATCGCGTCTCAAACACCTGTTGGTCTCTAATGATAAGTGATACGTCACGATACGTTGTACTTCTTTTAAGTTCTAGTTTCAGATTATACGAATGAAATGTTTAAAAACTGTTTTTATTCATGTTAGCGAATTAAAAAATAATATTTTTATTTTTATGTGATCGAATCAAGTTTTTTTTTTATTGTAATCGGCATGAAGGAGCGAAGTATGTTTATTGTTATTCTAACTTTATAAGGTTTTAGTTTCAGATTATACGAATGAAATTTAAAAAAAAATAATATTTCATTTATGTGAACGAATTGAAAAAATTAAATTTTATTTTTATGTGATCGAACTTGAGTTGTGATTGTGATCGGCGTGAAGGAGCGAAGTATGTTTATTGTTATTCTAGCTTTATAATGTTTGAGTTTCATATTATACACGTGAAATAAAAAAAATATTTTACTTTTGTGAACGAATTGAAAAAATTAAATTTTATTTTTATGTGAACTGACTACGCTTTTGCTCGTAATAGGTGTGAAGGAGCGAAGTATGTTTATCGTCATTCTATCTTTTAAACATTTTAATGCTTTGGGAGAGACCGAAGCAAATATTTTAGAAGTTATTTGGAAAAATGAATCTGTATTTGCTTTTACGGAGGGTTGATTGGTTCCTTTAATTAGCTGGCCAATAAGTTTTTTTTTCTTTTGGTTGAAATAAGTATGTATGAAGTTTAATCTTTTGTGAGATGGAGAGAGAATTGCCATGTCTGTACGTGAACTAATCCAAGCTCCAGTTATTTACAGAATCAAACTAAGGACTTTATTTTTACAGTCCTTATCGTGCATCGCATTAAGGCTCTTGTTGATGATCACATTATGTAAAAAGATAATTTCTGCAAGACGAAAAGTTTTTAATTATTTAATATAACAGTTCTTCAGTTTTATATTTGCCTAATTATTTTAATTGCGTTGTATGTGTAGTAAATTACTTTTAGTTTTCTGTAAAAGAAAACCATTGGGCCGGCTTTGTCCTTCCGCACTTTTTCTGTCCGCCCTCAGATCTTAAAAACAACTGAGGCTAGAGGGCTGCAAACTGGTACGTTGATCATCCACCCTCCAATCGTCAAACATACCAAATTGCAGGCCTCTAGCCTCTGTAGTTATTGTTTTATTTAAGGTTAAAGTTAGCCATAATCGTGCTTCCGGCAACGATATAGTATAGGCCACCACCAGGCCGTGGTTAAAGTTTCATGGGCCACGGCTCATACAGCGTTATACCGAGACCACCCTTGATTATATGCTGAAGCTCATTTTTTACTTGTTTTATTTAGTTATTAGAAAACTAGAGATGACTTGTGAGTAAACATCCCAAATTTGTGAAAACGTGTAACAAGAATTTACTGAATTAATGTTGTTGTTTGGGGTTTAAGTTCTCTCAATATTTAACCGGCATTTAGCATTGTGTCCCCTTACAAATACGACCTTGTGTATTGTTATTTCAAGCGTTTTGTTTTATTTCTTATTAATTGTTTTTTTTAATTTGTTTTCCTTTTCTTCTTTTCAGGTAAGGGAAACTGTCTGTGGCTGTTGGATAGGCTTCATTGTGTTGAACAAGTTAACAGGTAATTGTAATATCAATGTTGCTTGATTCTTAGTGGAGAGGAATTAATAGGTAATTGTAATGTTAATGTTGCTTAGTTATTAGTGGAGAGGAATTAATAGGTAATTGTAATGTTAATGTTGCTTAGTTGTTAGTAGAGAGGAATTAACAGGTAATTGTAATGTTAATGTTGCTTAGTTCTAAGTGGAGAGGAATTAACAGGTAATTGTAATATTAATGTTGTTTAGTTCTTAGTGGAGAGGAATTAACAGGTAATTGTAATATTAATGTTGCATAGTTGTTAGTGAAGGGAAAATTGTTATATGGTGTAGTTTTTATTGGAGTCGAACTCAATTAGGTCATTGTTAAGGACAGTGATTAACGAAGTAGAAGGTAACAGGTTAACGTAATAATATATAACGATTATGAATAGAAGCATTGGGCCTCATGAACCCAAGACTCAATGCTTGGATGCTGATAACAGCTGATAATTGAATTATAAGTGGTGATGTTCTCGAGGAAGCTTCATAAGCCAAGAGAACGCGTGGGTTGTATGCCTAGTTTTAATCTTATTTCATCCACGTCACCTAAAGAGATTAACGATCATAAAGGGATGTACAGTTCCTATTGCGTTTTCAGTGGCGCACTGTTGGTGGTCTGAAATTGGATTAATATAGTCACGCTGCAATAAAAATATCTTACGATGAATTTCCACGGTGGGGCCCACCGTACATGCGTCAATAAAGATTTTACGACCCGCAATAAAAAGGCCGTTTGTAGTTAAAGCCCTCAATATGTGGGTGTTTGTGAGCGCACGGTATAGGCTCGGACAGAGTAACATTAACGACCGGGTATTATTTTACGCCAATGTTTATGGAAAATAATGTAGTGCTTTGAATTGTCTGATGGATAGTTGTGAAAACAGTTGTCAGTTTTACATATTTTTGTGTTAGAGATTTGTTTGCTTTCGATTTATTTTTTTTATAATTTTATTTAAAATTTTACCATCGCCTCATGTAAGTATCTCCATCACAGGAATTTCATGTTGGTGTAACCACGAACTGCAGAACGGCACTGTATTGCCTTCAGTGGGGTTGATTAGTGTATTTTTTTTTCGAAATTTCAGCGATTTCTTATTCATAGTCATCTCATATAAATTTCCTCTCGTAGGGGATAGTGCCGTCAGTGCACCCCACGGATTACACTGTAGGCATTACCTAAGGTTCTTTGCAGCGTCCCTTCGGCCCCTAGCTGCAACCCCTTTCATTCCTTTCTCCCTTCTTGCTATCCACCCTTTGGTAACAATGATTTCATAGTGCAACTGCGAGGTTTTCCTCCTGGTACACCTTCCAGACCTGCCTGCTCTCAATTTCCTTTCCAGCGCTGAATGACCTCATAGGTCCCAGTGCTTGGCCTTTGGTCATAACTCTGTATTCCATTCCATTCCATATAAATTTCTTGGACTCCGTTTGTAATATTTTTCATTGTAAGGTGTCGCTACCCAGCGACAAATAAATTTTCAGAACTGTGTAATAATGCTTGGATAGTTTTTTTTTCAAGGCAGCGAATTTAACTATTTATCTCTAGATAAATTGTGAAGGAGGGAACAGAAGATAGAAAAAAAAACTGATGGACAGAAACAGGAAAAAAAGAGAAAGACCAGAACATTACAGAATCGCTGTGTAAGAAAAGGACACCAACAGAAGGGGAGAAAGAACCAGATAAGAACAATAACATAAAAGAAAAAACAACCTAAGTTCCTTGCATGAGAGAAGGTAGAATGATTCGACTTCAGAAACGGGAGTATATCTTCATTTTTCTCCTGCGATGATGCGATCTCTTAACTCGGTTGTTCCACCCTCCGCCTCGTTTCCCGCCTTTTTTGGCTCATCATCCGCGGATCATGGCGCGTTCGAGATGATTGATGACGTCGTTAGGCCTCTTTACAGAGTTCAGAGACCTACCTGCATAAAGCTGGCATATGCTAGATATTACTTCACTCCCCCCCCCCTCCTCGTCCCCCATTCTTTGTTAAGAAGACAATGCCTCTAATGTAGGTCGAGTGAAGCTAATGGCACATTATGGGGGCCATAGGCCTACAGTAGCTCTACGCCAGCTCACTGCGTTTCGCCTGTGCTCTTTTACTTAGGTGGCTTTCGAGTTCGTATTTATTACCCCCCGAACCTCATGTACCCCCTTCTTCGTGATGAGAAGATAATTCCTCTAACGTTGGTCGAGAGAAGCTAATGGCAGATTATATGGGGCGTAGGTCTAGGTCTACGCCAGCTCACTGCGTTTCGCCTGTGCTCTTTTACTTACCTGGCTTTCGAGTTCGTATTTATTACCACCCCCCAAAACTCCTTCCTTTCCCCTCTCCCCCACCGTTCCGTGTTGAGGAGATAATCGTCCCTGCGTTTCGCCTGTGTCTTTTACTTACGTGGCGTTTTTTCTCCCCCCCACCGTTCTCGTGTTGAGGAGATAATGCCTTCTAATGTAGGTCTAGGGAAGCTAAGCTAATGACACTTTATACAGAGCATAGGTCTAGGTCTGCGCCAACTCGCTGCGTTTCGCCTGTTCTCGTTTACTCAGATGGCTTTCGAGTTCATATTTATGACACACGTTTCCCCTTGCGCTAGACGCTAATTGTTGATGAAATTTTCATCAACCATTTTGTATAAAAGGGAAGGGGTCATTTTATTTTATTTTTAGACGTAGGGGGCTATGTTTTATTGACGGTAGGGAGTTATTTTTTTTTTATTTTACAAGCTAGGGGAATTAATGTTTATATTCACAAGCAAGGGGGAGTTGTTTTTTCCATATTGCAAAGTCGTGGAGTTATTTTTACTTTACAAGGTAAGGAAGTGATTGTGTTCTTCCTTCAAGTAAGGGGTTAATTTATTAACCGTACGTTATACTTTTATCTTTTATTATATGAGAGCTTGGGATCGTATATTCTCATTTAACTGTAAGCTCTTATTTACTAGATTCTTGTTAATATCGTTTGCAGTAAGTTCGAATCACAATAAAAAGGACAGTCTGATTTTAATAGTCTGTAAGTAGATGTAATCACTATAAAAATACATTCAGGTTGATAAGTAGGACTAATATAATGTGGGAACATTGGATATGATTTTTATTTAGTTGTATTGTAGTACCTGGTATAATAAATGAAAATGGTGATGTTTTGGATTCTGTGTGTGACTTAAACTACTTATTTGTGAATTTATATATGTATATATATATATATATATATATATATATATATATATATATATATATATATATATATATATATATATATATATATATATATGTGTGTGTGTGTTTGTGTGTGTTTGTGTATATAAACATATTTATAATATACATATATATATATATATATATATATATATATATATATATATATATATATATATAAAGTAGTAATAATCAAGTACTGGTAATATGTGGGCCTAATTTGAAGCTAA
>NC_089763.1:39726968-39744468 GCF_040412425.1 Macrobrachium rosenbergii | reverse complement strand
ATGATTTTTACCACAAGTGTTATTATTAATACCAAGTAAAAAATGAGCGAATCCTTAATATCAGTCTCGCGTGATTTTATGCCGAAAAAACAGTACTCAGAGAGCGTACGCCGCCGTCGTTATTTTTTCCGTACGAGATCGGGTTAGCTGTCGGGATCCTCGTTAGAGAAGATGTAACCTCCGTCCCGCTTGTTAGTGTAGGCTATTGGATTGAATGTAGAATTTAGGCCAAAGGCCAAGCACTGAAACCTATGAGGTCATTCAGCGCTGAAACGGAAACTGACAGTAAAAGGTTTGAAAGGTATAACAGGAGGAAGACCTCGCAGTCGCACTGTGAGTTAGTTCCTAGAGGGGTTGTAGCTAGGGGTAAAAGAAACGAAAGGGGTTGCAGCTAGGGGGCGAAGGCACGCTGCAAAGAACCCGAAGTAATGCCTGCAGTGCACCGCACGAGGTGTACTGACGGCGCTACCCCCCTACGGGAGGCTTAGGTTATAAATTATATCTAATGAAATCTACGGTGCGATCGTGTAGGGTTTGAATTTCAAGAATTCCCTCTCCGATTCCGGATTTGTCTCGGATTAATAAACTCTGATGAAATGTATTGAATTTCATCATTGGCTCGTAGAGGTATCTTGGTAGGTAGGGGCATGCAGTCGCAGCTAGACACACCCATGAGGGGGTAGTGCCGTCAGTGCATCTCACGCGTCGCACTGTAGGCATTACTTAGGGTTCTTTGCAGCGCCCCTTTGGCCACTATCTCATGTTCTCTTTCATCCTTCTTACTGTCCGCTCTCTCCTAATAATTATTTCATAGTGCCACTGTGAGGTTTTCCTCCTGTTACCCCTTTAAACCCTTTTTACTCTCAATTTCCCTCTCAACGCTGAATGACTTCATAGGCCTCAACGTTAGCCTTTGGCCTAAATTTTATATTCCATTCCAGAGCCAGACACAAGTAATAGACAAGTGGGAGCGCAAATAGACACTGGTGGATAAATAACCTCTTTCCAACTGAGCTGGTGGGAGGAGCAGAGTAGAGTAAGCTTCATCGGATTTTATAAAAATGTTGGCGTATATTATAAAGATATTTCTTGTGTCCTTGAACAAGTAAAGCAGACATGGCGGATGAATTTTAATGCCTCATGTTTCCTTGGAGAGTAAGTAAAAGTAAACAAGCGAAAAAAAAGTATGTGGCGGAACATCTTTTAATACAAAATTGCGCCCAGTGGCGCTGGGCAAGAGACGTCAAAACAAACAGACAAACATTGTTGGCCGTAACATCTTTTAATAAAAAATTGCGTCAAGTAGCGATGAGCAAGAGACGTCTAGACAAACAACCAGACTAACAAAAATTGTCGGCCGGAACATATTTTAATATGGAATTTCTTCAATTGGCGCTGAGCAAGGAACGTCTAAAGAAACAAACAAGCGACAAAAGAGTCAGTGGGGGCAACTTCCAAGCGACAACAAACCGGGCCCTCTGGTGGTTGTTTTGGGACTCTTGAGGAAGGGGAAACTGAACTACATATGCAAATGTGGGACCAATCCCGTGATTGCTAAATGCTCCTCCTTTAACGAAGTTTAGCGAAGCCATTCGCCTCAGACTAACCAACATGGGTAATCTCTCTCTCTCTCTCTCTCTCTCTCTCTCTCTCTCATTGGTTTCGATGAGGGTTGCAGGCGAGGGGTTCCGGGCTTTTTTTTTTTTTTGGGTGTTTCCTCTTGGCCACCATTGGCGTTTGAGTTTGTTTGTGTCTTATTGTGTGATTATTTGGAGAAAATGTTTTGAGTGGAGGTCTTTTTTTATACCTTGTTTTCTCCTGTTTCGGCTGGTTTGAGTTACTTTTTACTTGGTTTTGCTTGGTTTCAGTTACTTTTTTTCTTGTTTTCGGTTAGTCTCAGTTACTTTTTTCTTGGTTTCAGTTGGTTTCAGTTACTTTTTTCTTAGTTTCATTTACTTTTTTCTTGGTTTCAGTTACTTTTTTTCTTGGTTGTCAGTTACTTTTTCTTGGTTTTAGTTGATTTCAGTTATTTCTTGATTTTGCTTGATTTCAGTTACCTTGTTCTTGGTTTTGGTCGGTTTCAGTTACTTTTTACCTTGGTTTCGGTTGGTTTCAGTTACTTCTTGGTTTTGCTTGGTTTCAGTTACGTTTTTCTTGGTTTTGGCTGCTTTTTTCTTGGTTTCGGTTAGTTTCAGTTACTTTTTTCTTGGTTTCAGTTATTTTTTTTTAGTTATTTCCTGGTTTTGCTTGGTTTCACCTACTTTTTTCTTGCCTCAGTTGGTTTCAGTTGCTTTTTGCTTGGTTTTGGTCGGTTTCAGTTACTTTTTCCGTGATTTCGGTTAGTTTCAGTCACTTTTTTCTTGGTTTTGCTTGGTTTCAGTTACGCTTTTCTTGGTTTCAGTTAGTTATTTCTTGGTTTTTATTGGTTTCAGTTACTTTTTTCTTGGTTTTGGTTGGTTTCAGTTAGTTATTTCTTTGTTTTTCTTGGTTTCAGTTGGTTTCAGTTACTTTTTTCTTGGTTTTGGTCGGTTTCAGTTACTTTTTTCCTTGATTTCGGTTGGTTTCAGTTACTGTTTTCTTGGTTTTGCTTGGTTTCAGTTACTTTTTTATTGGTTTCTGTTGGTTTCAGTTACTTTTTTCTTGGTTTTACTTGGTTTCAGTTGCGTTTTTTTGATTTCAGCTACTTTTTTTTTGGTTTTGGTTGGTTCCAGTCACTTTTATCCTGGTTTGTTTACTTTTTCTTGGTTTCAGCTTGCTTTTTCTTAGTTTCGGGTGGTTTCAGTTTTTCTTGGTTTTGGTTGGGTTTCAGTTACCTTTTCTTGGTTTCAGTTACTTTTTCTTTGTTTCAGTTGGTTTCAGTTTTTTCTTTGTTTTGATTGGTTTCAGTTACTTTTTCTTGTTTCAGTTGTTTCAGTTATTTTTTTCTTTGTTTCGGTTGGTTTCAGTTTTTTCTTTGTTTTGATTGGTTTCAGTTACTTTTTCTCTTGTTTCAGTTGGTTTCAGTTATTTTTTTCTTTGTTTCGGTTGGTTTCAGTTTTTTCTTGGTTTAGGTTGGTTTCAGGTGCTTTTTATTTGGTTTCCGTTGGTTACAGTTACTTTTTTCTTGGTTTTGGTTGTTTCATTTACTTTTTTTGGTTTGGCTGGGTTACAGTTTTTTTTTGCTTACATTGGTTTCAGTTACTTTTTCTTTTTGTTTATTTTGGTTTCAGTAGCTTCTTTTGCTGATTTCGGTTGGTTTTAGTTACTTTTTCTTTTTGTGCCATTTGGTTTCAGGTACTTTTTCACTTGGTTTCAGTTACTTTTATCTTTGTTTTGATTTGTTTCAGTTATTTTTTCTGTTTCGATTGATTTAAATTTTTTCCTGGTTTAGATTGGTTTTAGGTACACTTTGCTTTTGGTTTAGTTGGTTTCAGTTAATTTCCTTTTGGTTTCAGCTACTTTTACTCTTGGTTTCAATTACATTTTTCTTAGTTTCATTTGGTTTTCCTCTTGGTTTCACTTATTTTTTCTCTTGGTTTAGTTGTTTTTGTCTTGGTTTCAGTTACTTTTTTCTGGGTTTCAGTTGGTTTCTTTTTTCCTCATGGCTGTGGGTTATTCCTGTTTTTTTTTCTTATGTATTTGTTTCTGGAAGTCTGATTTCGGTTTCATTCGTTCCTCGCTCTCTGCTAACTTCGTTCTTTCTATCCATATTTTGGTTTATATTGGTTGACTGTGGTTGATTTCTTGGTGTAGGGTGGTTTTTGTGATGCTGGTTGGTTTAGTCTGGTTTTGGTTTCATTATCTGACTGATTTCCATTTGGCTTTGGTTTCTTTATTTGATAGGTTTCCATTTCCTTATTTGACAGGTTTCCATTTGGGGTTAGTTTACCTTGGTTTTGGTTTCCTCATTTGACTGATTTCCTTTGGTTTTGGTTTCCTTATTTGACAGATTTCCATTTGGTTTTGACTTCCTTATTTGACTGGTTTCCTTCTGGTTTTGGTTTCTTCATTTGACAGTTTTCCAGTTAGTTTTGACTTCCTCATTTGACAGGTTTCAATTTGGGCTGAGTTTACCTTGGTTTTGGTCTCCTCATTTGACTGGTTTCCTTTGGTTTTTGTTTTTTCATTTGACAGGTTTCAATTCGGGCTTGGTTTACCTCGGTTTTGGTCTCCACATTTGACTGATTTCCTTTGGTTTTAGATTCCTCATTTGACAGGTTTCAATTTGGGTTTGGTTTACCTTGGTTTTGGTTTCCTATTTTGACTGATTTCCTTTGATTTTAGTTTCCTCATTTGACAGGTTAACATTTGGTTTTGACCTCCGCATTTGACAGGTTTCATTTTGGTTTTGGTTTCCTCATTCGACAGGCTTCCATTTGGTTTTGGTTTCATTATTTGACAGATTTCCACTTGAATTTGGTTTCACACGACTGGTGGCAATTTTGGTTTTGGTGTCCTTATTTGACTTGTTTCCTTTAGTTTTCGTTTCCACATATAACCTGCGCAAACTTCTAGGGTCAGTTTTATTGGTCTTAGGAACCTTCAACTCGGCGGTTTAGAGATACTAGTGCGCGCGCGCGCTTTTATCCCGCATACGCACATAGATATATGCATATATGTATGGGCACAAATTGTTAGTAATTGGCAATCTCAGGAAACAGCCTCACTCGGTCTCCCTGTCGTATGTATGTGTGCACATGTGATTGTATGTGCATATATACAAGCTGTATGATATGTAATCTATGGGGAAAGGCTTGCTCGCTATTTTTCGCGCCTTTACGTATATACACAAACTGTATTTGAATTGGCATATACACAGAAAGTATTTGAATGACTTTGTTTATGAACGCAGAGCACACACCGACACAAACAAACACATACACACACACACACACACACACACACACATATATATATATATATATATATATATATATATATATATGTATGTATGTATGTATGTATATCTACAGTATATTTACTATTTTTTGTGCATAATAATACCCAGAAAAGATGGTTACTCATTGCCTATTTCAGTTAGAGAGAGAGAGAGAGAGAGAGAGAGAGAGAGAGAGAGAGAAAGGAGAGAGAGAGAGAGATAAACTTCCTGCAATAAATGGCTCATTTAAATACAGTTGCTGTATATACATATTGAAATGGAGTTAGTGTATGTGCACATACATTTCTACTCACACACGCGAGAGATACCGAAACATTTCGAGTTCAGTACAGTTTGTGTAATTCAGATCATTAAAAAAAAAAAATATTCATAAATCATTCATTCAGTTGCCATTTTTCTTCCTCCGATCAGGATCACAGAATGTAGCCTAAAAATTCTCTTGGGAACCATTTTCATCCTTCAGTGTTCCTGCCGTGGGAGGCGGGGACGAGCATCGAGTTAATATGCTTTTAGCATTTTGTTCATGGCGACTTTTACTAAATTCTTAGCTGTTGAGAATTGATACTTATTTTATAGTTGATGAAAGCTTATTTTGCAGGCGATGACGGTTGTCGCTTGATTCCCCCACGTGGGGTGGTAGTGCCGTCAGTGCACCTCACTCAGTGCGCTGTAGGCATTACTTAAGGTTTCTCTGCAGTGTCCCCTCGGCCCCTAGATACAACCACCTTCATTATTTTTACCATACCTCCGTTCATATTCACTTTTTTAAATCTTACTTTCCACCTTCACCTAACAATTGTTTCGTAGTGCAACTGTGGGGGTTTCTTCCTTTGCGTCTTATAAACCGTTTACCCTCAGTTTCCCTTCCAGCACTGAATGACCTCATAGGCCCCAGCGCTTGGCCTTTGGCCTAAATCTTAAATTTCAATTCCAATTCGCTCGTTTCTCAGCACATGAGCGCATTATAGTTAATACATAGTGATAATGATTCAAAACTATTTACGTATAATATTTAATCAAAACAGCCATTCGGTTAGGTATCAAATGAACGCTGGTGGTCTTGCGAGTGAATATTTAGAGAGGTTTTTCTAGTCCAAAGGATAGTCTTAATCATTTTAAGCCACAGTTCGTTTTTGTTGTAGTTTAGTTATTTGTTTTTCTCCTTTTTTTAATATGAAGCACGTTCGCTGTATCGCTGGCCAGTCGACCAGCGAATCTTAAACAACATTAGGTCTGGTCAATGCTTGTATTGGTGGCCATCAAAATATACCGGGCAAGATTACATAATATATATATATATATATATATATATTATATATATATATATATATATATATATATATATTATGTATAACCTATATATATATACACACATGTATATATATGTATGTATATATGTATGTATGTATAAAATCACAGTCTTTCAGGTAGCTCAGTCCTTGATTCGTTAGGCGGATAATGCATTGATGAGATATATGTATGTGTATATATATATTATATATATAATATATATGTGTATATATATTATATATATATATATATATATATATATATATATATATATATATATATATAATACACTTTTAGAAATCTCTATTTTTAAAATTTCCAAATTAATGCTGGTCTCATTTCATATAAGTGCAAGCATCTCTCTCTCTCTCTCTCTCTCTCTCTCTCTCTCTCTCTCTCTCTCTCTCTCTCTCTCATTTTTGCATTGTTATTGAATCGTTTTTCTACTTGTTATCACTATTCTCTCCGACGATCTTCTTGAGGTGACATACATCTCTCTCTCTCTCTCTCTCTCTCTCTCTCTCTCTCTCTCTCTCTCTCTCTCTCTCTTTTGCACGGCTGAAACATGCAGATTATGTAATTTAATCACTGATGCTTTGCAACGATCTTTTTGAAGTTCATGTAAAGTGTGCTTTATCCCTCCCTCCTCCTCCCCTCCTCCTCCTCCCTCCCCTCCCCTTCCCTTTATGCTGATACGTCTTGCTGCTAATGTAATCACTGCCACTCAGCGACGACCTTTTTATCTTGTAAAAAGAGTTTTATGTCACTTTGATACTGTCTCATGAATATTCGTATTAATATTCATTTCTTTGCCTTTGATTTTTCACTAAAATTTGTATGATTTTTATTTATAAGAATTTATTCTTTTTCGTGTGTTTTTGGGAAGGTTTCTTTCTACAAAAATTAGGGAATATTTTTCTTTCTACAAAACTAGGGAATATTTTTCTCGGTTATAACTCGGACCATAATTAGATATGGATCCGAGAGGTAGGCAGTTCATGTTAATGGAATTCTTGTAAATGAAATGTAAATTTATGTTAATGAAGTTATTTCTAAGAGCATAGTGTGCTTGGTGTAGCCTGCATTTAATTTACAGGGCATTTGTTGTGTTTGCCCTAATAATAACTGGAGTTAAACTGGAGAATGGCAGTTTATAGCAACGAATTACTGTCGGCCTTGGAATACCTAATGCCAAAAATAAATTAATAAAACTGTGTATATATATGTATATATATAAATAAATATCTATATATTATATATATATATATATATATATATATATATATATATATATATATATATATATAGTTTTATATTATATAAAACTATATTCATGTATATATATATATATATATATATATATATGTGTATATATATATATATATATATATATATATATATATATATATATATATATATATATATATATATATATATATATATATATATATATATATATATATATATATATATATATATATATATATATATATATATATATATATATATATATATATATATATATATATATAGAGAGAGAGAGAGAGAGAGAGAGAGAGAGAGAGAGAGAGAGAGAGAGAGAGAGAGAGAGAGAGAGAGAGAGAGACTGCCAATACCAGAATAGATAAATACAAATTGAATAAGTTTATAAATATAAACAATTCACGAACTTTGTCAGCGATAGAGGAAAAATATTGCGAAAACTTTACAAGAAAGAAATCTCGTATAATGCTGAGGACAAAAAATTTTCTAGGCCTTATCTAATGTCTTTGAATGCTAGGATGTTTTACGACTGCAGTACTTTGCGACGCTGGAAGGCCGGGAAGAGGTCTATGTGGGGGCGGAGGGGTGTATGTAGATGGATAAGGGGGTTGGTTATTCATAAGAGTTGGATTTAGAGTAGGCAGTCACATGAGAGTAGAATTGTGACGAGAGTAAGTGGAGTAGGTAGAAAGTAAATAGAGACAAAAATGAAAAAGGAGGTCCTGTCAAAAATCATTTCATATTTAGCAGAGTAGCTAAATAAGAACAACGGCTTACTAGTAATATAAAGGAGAGTAGAGATCTCTGGTAAATTAATGCCGGGCGTTATTGCATATTTTGAAAATAATAGAAACGAGGCAATTTTTTCAATTTTCTTTTTCAACCAAACGTAGATTTTTTTTAGTTGATCGATGCTAACTGTCTGCACTTAAATAAATTTCTAAGTCATCTAATATTCCTGATAGAATTTTAGGAAGTAAATGTTTTTAACAATTCGTCCTTCTAGGTGAGTTGTACCGTCACGGATTGAGTCAGCATTATGGACTGTCCAAAATGACTTATTTTTTACCATTTTCATATTTTTGGATTTTATTGTTACTCTTAGAATTTTTCCGTGTTTCATATAACTTATATTGAAGCAATTCATGACGTCATAATATTGTTTAACTTTGTACAATATATTGCGGTAGACTGAGCCCTTATGAAATATCGATGAAAAAATAATAATTTATTCTACCGTAAAATCTCTTTACCATCAAACTTTATTTTAATATTGACTCAATTTTGCATTAATCTCTGTCCCTTGCAACCAAACTGTGAGACTGATTGATTAATATGATATTACAAACTTGCATTGCACGGCTGCCATTGTCATCATCATGAAATTGGTATATGAAAGTCTGTCAAGCGAATTTTGTAAAACTGGCGGAAATTATGTTTGCAGGTGTGATTTAATGGCGTTTTCATGGAGGGTGATTACTTTTATGTGTTTAATTTTTTATTTTTTAAAATTATTATTAGTATTTAATATTTACTCTCACGTTTTTTTTTTACTTTTTGTATTTGACCAATTTTTCATATTTACTATCACGTTTTTATTTTGTTTTTTATTTGATATGTTTATTAATTATTGTTAAAATGGCGTGAAGTATTATATTTATATTTGGTGTTTGCATTTAAACCATCTCAACATTTATTTGTTTTTTATGTATTATTATTTTTTTGATATATAAAAATAAATATTAAATATTTAATATGTAGTAAATATTAAATATATATAATATTGAATATTATTTAATATTTACTGCCACTTTTTGTATCTGATTTATTTGTGAATTTAAAAATGTATTAAATTTGCTGTTAACGTTGCGTGAAGTATTATAAGGTATATTTGGTGTTTATATTTACATCCTTATGGCATTTATTTTTTTTTTATTTACTTATTTACTCGAAGTATTGTGTGATATTTGTCGTTCATGTTAAAACCCCCCCGCCCGTCGGTGTCTATTGATTTCAAATTTATTGTTACAGATATTTCGCGAAAGAATTAGCCTCCCTTTCACTGGTCGTGACACCTGACATGATTTTAATCAGGTACACTGGTCCTGATTGGCAGGTCGATTCGGGGGTCGTTCAGGTACAGAGGAATTGGGACATTTCATGATAGTAGTATTAATAGATTTCATGACAGGGAACATTTTATTATTCAGTGATTTATTTTTCTTTTTCTTTTTACTCTTCCCGTTCGGTTTCTATGCCTCCTTTTTCTCATTTCTTTTCTCTCTCTCTCTCTCTCTCTCTCTCTCTCTCTCTCTCTCTCTCTCTCTCTCTCTCTCTCTCTCTCTCTCTCTCTCTCTCTTTTCTTCCTTCTACCCCTGTTTCTCCTCCTCCTCGATCTTTTTTAATACGAATACCAATGGGAGACGAACAACCATCTACCCTCATCCAGCCCAGACCAGACCTATTGAAAAAAAAAATAACATACCCAGCTCTTAAATCACGAAGAGAGACATTTCACAGCCGTATTTTTGACCTGGCTTAGGATGCTGTCATTATTATTGTTCCCCGTGGAGAGATGTACCGCTTAGATTTGCCCTCGACTAGAAATTCCTTTGCCATGGATGGTGGGTACCATCTCTGGCTACTCGAATTATGAAACCATTTTTGTACTGAATTGAATTACTGTATATTAAACAGACTGTATTCTGAAACACAATAATTATTTTGCAATACGAGAAGACTCTTCTGAATTTAATTTCTCCTCGGTATTTATTGTCCTGTTATTATAACAGCAAAAATCAAAACAAAAATATTATTTGGCAAATGTCATGCTTGTTGCTTGCGCAACTCATTGCAGAGGTGCTAAAGTTTCCTTGCCGCGTCCCTCAGGCCCCGACTGCATTGCTTTCTTTCCTTTACTTTTCTTCCATCCCATTGTTCTCTTCTAACTCAAATGCCTGTCTTCTTTCAACATCTCATTGTTTCATTTTCGGATAATATTTAAACACGCATTCTGTGGCCAAGATCCAGAGCTGTTTAGTTGTTGCAGGACTGAGTGGTCTCGTTAAATTACTTTTGAATAATTTTATAATAATCGTTAGCTTCTTATAACTTCACATTGTCTGATTTTCAAATCATATTCAAGAACTCATCTTGTGGCCAAGGTTCAGAAGAATCTAACCATGTGACAAAATGGTCTCTTTAAATTATTTTACATTATTGTTATTATAATCAGTAGCTTAAAATCAGTCCCCAAGGGGTAGGAATTCGTAATACAAAATTGTGGGATCATTTTCTGAAATTGAAAACATAAGCAGCTTTCAGCGGGCGTCCCTGTGGTATTGTCACTCTCTCCTGCTCTGCCGAGTAATGTTAAAAAAGAACAGATTTTGTTTTACGGATCATTACTTTTACGAGGAGCTTAATGGACATATTGAAGCGACCACACTGATAAGTAAAATTACATCTGTTTGGAATCATTGCATATATTCAAGAATTATGATGTAATGCAAGAATGCTGTTATTTTCCCAATTGGAAAACTCCAAAAATCACTTTATTCATCTATTGTTATTATTATTGTTTTGGGTCGCTGGCAACGCTGTGTATGTAAATCGGGTTGTTATTTTATTTATGCCGTTATGGTCCCCACCTTGTGGAAATTCCGTCTTAATTTTGTTTTTTGGACTTATACTTCAAGGGTGAATGACAGTGAAGGCACTCTTACAAACATATGCTGTCTTTAACTATAGTGTAGATTAATATTAGTTATATTGTTGTTACGGCTAAAGCAGGTAGACATTAAACGTGGCAATAGCTTCCAAGAGGTTCCTATATATACGTATGCATGTATGTATGTATGTGTATATATGTGTGTGTGTGTGCGCGTGTGTGTGTGTATGTGTTTATGTGTATGTTTATGTATAATATTCGCATAAAGATATTATTTTAGCTATGTATTAAATTTCTCCCTTTTGTTTTAGAAATACTCCACTTTCATTTCTTATCTAAAATCAACTTTTCATTCCCCAGATGTAATGAGGCACTTGGATATTTTTTTTTCTTCTTCCTCGCTGTTCTGCGAATCGTGTGTTATCTGTTGTGTGGCCTGTTGGAGCTCTCTCTCTCTCTCTCTCTCTCTCTCTCTCTCTCTCTCTCTCTCTCTCTCTCTCTCTCTCTCTCTCTCTCTCAAGAAAACTCACTTCAATATTTAAATACCACCAAAATTTTCAAATTGACACACTTTATTGTTATTATTATTATTATTATTATTATTATTATTATTATTATTATTATTATTATTATTATTATTATTATTATTACTACTACTTGATTTGAAACGTATTATTATTATTATTGCTTGGTTTGGACCATATTACCATTATTATTATTATTATTACTTGACTTGGACTCTGTTATTATTATTATTATTATTATTATTATTATTATTATTATTATTATTATTATTATTATTATTATTATTCACACATTTCGCCTTATTTTGTTTTCGTTACAGTTTTATCTTGTTTTTGTTCTTCCCCTCTCCTCACCCCTTTCCTTTTCTTAATACCTCCTGTATTCCTAATTAAGACCCCTCGCATTTTACAACTTTTTTTTGTTCAAAAATAGTTTTTTGGTTGCCTTCCACGACGTTATCAGATTTAATCTCCTTTCTATTATCTTTTGTCTTTTGTTCGTAATCTTGTCGTCTATTTCTCGTGTCATATCAGGTTTAATCTCTCTCTCTCTCTCTCTCTCTCTCTCTCTCTCTCTCTCTCTCTCTCTCTCTCTCTCTCTCTGTGTTCTTCTTTCCTCTCTCTTTCCCATTATTATTGGTATTGCAGTTAATCCACGGTTTTTATAATCATCGGAACAAATTCTATGTTATGTTCGCACTCTCAGTTCTTTTTTTAGTATTTAATTTAATTCATGCTGTCATTTTTCCACAATACATGTCTGTCTCTCCCTCTCTATCTTTCTACTTCATCTTCTTATTCATTTCTCTTTCTCTTTTCTATTTTTCTTCTTATTGTAATGTATGCATATTGGTTATGCTTATTAAATAGATCTCTCTCTCTCTCTCTCTCTCTCTCTCTCTCTCTCTCTCTCTCTCTCATATGTAATATTTTTTGCATTTCAGGGTTGAACTCCACATTTTTTTCCTTTTCATTTTTGTCTCCATAAAACTTGGCCTCAACAAGTTTATTGGGTTGCCTATCCCGCTGACCACTGTCTTAACAACAAAATTAACTTTTAGTTTTCTGACAAGAAAACTATTGGCTTTGTCTGCCCATCCGCATTTTTTCTGTCTGCACTTTTTTCTGTCCGCCCTCAGATCTTAAAAACTACTGAGGCTAGAGGGCTGCAAATTGGTTTGTTGATTATCCACCCTTCAATCATCAAACATACCAAATTGCATCCCTCTAGCCACATTAGTTTTTATTTTATTTAAGGTTAAAGTTGCCATAATCGTGTGTCTGGCAACGATATAGGCCAGGCCACCACCGAGCCGAGGTTAAAGTTTCATGGGCCGCGCCTCATACAGCATTATATGAGACCACTGACAGATAGATCTATTTTCGGTGGCGTTGAAAATTCGATTGCGCCGAAGAAACTTCCGATCATTTGTTAATTTTTTTTTTCGCACTAGTGGCAGATGGGTTTATTTTACTATATTTTAGTTGCGCTGAGGTGTATCCTTTTTGGAAATTGCTATAGGATGCAACATGCATGAAGTGTTCCCGGTAGTTTTTCAAAAGTTTCTACAAAATGTCACTTGCCCTGTTTTGGAAATTTGCCGAAACTGTTGTCCGTTATAGATCGACAATTCGTTAGTCGTATCTCCATCAATTTGTGAAAAATATTCGCTCTGTCTTGGAAATTCATCAAAATATGTCGTTCTTCCAATCTTCGAAATTTGTCAAAATGCCGGTTCTCATATTCGAAATATTTCAAAGAATGTTGGTCGTCGAATTTTAGAAATGCATCAGAATTGTTCTAACTCACAAATCCGTATTATGACGAAAACATTGTTCGTTAGACCGTATTTGCATAGTCAAAAAAATGTTTTAGTCGTATATTCGAAATATATCTAAAGCGTTGTCTGTCAGATTTCACATATTTATTAATCTCTCTCTCTCTCTCTCAGTAATGCGCAATGTATTTTGGACAACTATTGAAGGCAAACGTTCAGGATACACACGGACGGTTTTAATGAGAGAGAGAGAGAGAGAGAGAGAGAGAGAGAGAGAGAGAGAGAGAGAATTTGCAGTTCTGTCATGAAAATGATTTGGTAAGATTTAATTTAGATAAAACTTTCTTTTATCTTTAGTGAGTATCTATAGTGTGTAAAATTCACCTTCCTTCAGCTTTCCCTGAATAAATAATTTTTTTTTCTAAGAGGCAAGTGTGACATTACTTGATACGTGAATTTTTTCAACGCAACCATTTCCTTGTTACCTTTGTCTCAGTCTATTCGTAGTAAAACATGCAAGAATATATATATATATATATATATATATATATATATATATATATATATATATATATATATATATATATATATATATTTATTTCATCCAAAACGTAATCTATGTCGATATTTTAGTCGTCGTTGTGTTAAAAAGAAGTCTACGGATAACGCACTCCACGTTTCATTATCGCTACATTTTTGACGAGAAATTGCACAGCAACAGAACTTACTCAATAAGGATATGATGCAGTTGCAAAATTACTTCAATATTAATGTCACTCTTAACAGGGAAGGTATACCAGTGTCATGATTCCAGGATTTATATGTTAGTATTTTTTTCCAAGGAAATTTTTTTAATGGTTTAGCACGACTAAAGGATAAATCCCACTTCCTTAGGTCTTGGATTTATTTTATTTATTTTTTTTTAGTGTTTTAACGCAAAATAATGACTTTTGTTTGAGTAAGTTTGGAATGCAATCTGGGTTTGAGTAAGTTTGGAATGCAATCTGGCTTGAAAGTTTTGTTCCAGCGAGTTTTAGGTGCATTCGAACTTGGATAATGTGAGTTTTACAATGTGTGATTTGCATGGATCTCTGCATAAGGTATGCATATTTATAGTTTGGTTTGAATGCAGTATAGCAACAGGTAGCGAGTTTTTTTTCTGTGGGTAAATTGCAAATATATCCAGTATGAGAAATTTACTTTCTAAAACTGTGATTTTTTTTTAGTATGGGTCTTAAGATATTCCAGCGTATGTAAGTGTTTATCTCGAAGTTTAATTACCTCCAGCGTCATTACTGGGATTATTACTAAGTTTTAATGGATTCTGGTGCAAATCAAAAGTTTTTAGGCTTTTTAATTGATTCTGATGTACATAATGAGTTTTTTTATGCAAGCGAGTTTTCAAAAATATTCCAACGTACGAGAGGCGAGTTAAATTGATCACTAATTTATTAATATTTCTGTGTCATCCTTGCAATAACCTTAGGTAAATGAATCATTGTGTCTTGGAATTAGTTTTATTATGTCTGTCACTGTATCGTATTTGAATTTGTTATTATTATTGTTAGAATTCATTGTATTTTTTCTGTTGCCGTATCCCATTTTTAATTTTTATTGTTATAGTTAGAATGCATTATATTTTTTCTGTTACCGTATCCCATTTTTAAATATTATTATTGTTAGATTCATTATATTTTTTCTGTCACCGTATCCTATTTTTGTTATTATTATTGTTAAAAAATTCATTATATTTTTTCTGTTGTCGTATCCCATTTTTAATTTTTATTGTTATTATTAGAATTCAGTATATTTTTTTCTGTTATCGTATCCCTTTTTTATTCTTTATTGTTAGAATTCGTTATATTTTTTCTGTTACCGTAACCCATTATTATTTTTTATTATTGGTGGAATTCATTATATTTTTTCTGTTACCGTATCCTATTTTTATTATTTATTATACTTAGAATTCATTATATTTTTTCTGTTACCGTAACCCATTATTATTTTTTATTATTGCTAGAATTCATTATATTTTTTCCGCTGCCGCATCCCATTTTTATTTTTTATTATTATTAGAATTCATTATATTTTTTCTGTTACCGTATCCCATTTTTATTTTTTTTTATTGTTAGAAATCATTATTTTTTCTGTTACCATAACCCATTATTATTTTTTATTTTTGCTAGAATTCGTTATATTTTTTCTGTTACCGTATCCCATTTTTCTTATTGTTAGAATATATTATATTTTTTCTGTTACCGTAACCCATTATTATTTTTATTATTGCTAGAAGTCATTATATTTTTCCTGTTGCCGTATCCCATATTTATTTTTATTATTGTTAGAATTCATTATATTTTTTCTGTTACCGTATACCATTTGTAATTTTTATTATTATTGTGAGAATTCATTATATTTTTTCTGTTATCGTATCCAATTTTTATTTTTCTATTATTGTTAGAATTCATTATGTTTTTCTGTTACCGTAACCCATTATTATTTTTTATTATTGCTAGAATTCGTTATATTATCTGGTACTCTATCCTATTTTCATTTATTATTATTGTTAGAGTGCATTATATTTCTTCTGTTACCATATCCTATTTTTATTTATTATTGTTATTCTTTACGTTTGATTAATATGAATATTTTTGCATATTAAATAAATAATAATGATAGCAGCATCGTAGGTGTAACGAGTTTTTCCTCGTAGTTTTGAATGTATCCAATCGTAAATGGCAAGTAATGAGTTTTTTTACGAGTTTTAATGAATTCCAGAGTAGATAGAGAGTTATCATACACTTTTGACTAGGACGGAGATTTGGCTGTTCGTAATTTTCGTGTTTATACATTTTCTCGAAAAAAAGTTTATGCGCAAAGTTTTTTAATTTAGTTGAGAATTGCGATAGCGATGATGAGCCTGATGTTAAGAGAGAGAGAGAGAGAGAGAGAGAGAGAGAGAGAGAGAGAGAGAGAGAGAGAGAGAGAGAGAGAGAGAGAGAGTAGCAATGTTAGTGATATATATATATATATATATATATATATATATATATATATATATATATATATATATATATATATATATATATATATATATATATATACAGTATATTACTTTACTTATAAAGCTATAGACCGCTTGCAAATAACAGAAAACAAACAGGGAGTAAAAATTAATGATTAACTTCCGTTTGCACAGAGGCACGTAGACTCTCATTGCCATCGCAGACTTATATATTTTTGTTTAAATTTCTTGCCAGAACGTTCCATTTAAGGGCTGTGCTTTCAAAACAGACGTAAAACTCTATACTGCTCGTGCCCGAGTGCCATTTAACCAACAGGCGTCAGCATAATTAGCTGAAAAGTTTGTATTCGATTCTTCTGCTTCAAAATAAAATTCATCTCGTTCCTCGGAATCTGAGCATCATTGAAGTCGTTCCTTGGAATCTGAGTTTCATTGAAGCCATTCCTCGGAATCTGAGTATCATTGAAGTCGTTTCTCGGAATCTGGTATCATTGAAGTCGTTCCTCGGAATCTGAGTATCATTGAAGTCGTTCCTCGGAATCTGAGTATCACTGAAGTCGTTCCTCGGAATCTGAGTATCATTGAAGTCGTTCCTCGGAATCTGAGTATCATTGAAGTCGTTCCTCGGAATCTGAGTATCATTCTAGTCGTTCCTCGGTATCTGAGTATCATTGAAGTCGTTCCTCCGAATCTGAGTATCATTGAAGTCGTTCCTGGGAATCTGAGTATCACTGAAGTCGTTCCTGGGAATCTGAGTATCACTGAAGTCGTTCCTCGGAATCCGAGTATCATTGAAGTCTTTCCTCGGAAACTGAGTATCATTGAAGTCGTTCCTTGGAATCTGAGTATCATTGAAGCCATTCCTCGGAATCTGGGTATCATTGAAGTCGTTCCTGGGAATCTGAGTATCACTAAAGTCGTTCCTCGGAATCTGAGTATCATTCTAGTTGTTCCTCGGTATCAGAGTATCATTGAAGTCGTTCCTGGGAATCTGAGTATCATTGAAGTCGTTCCTCGGAATCTGAGTATCACTGAAGTCGTTCCTCGGAATCTGAGTATCATTGAAGCCAT
>NC_089763.1:39696968-39721968 GCF_040412425.1 Macrobrachium rosenbergii | reverse complement strand
TGAATATGTGTACGTCTACTTGTATGTTTGTCTGTGTATATGACAGCAGTCATACGTCAGTTAGCTAGGACTTTTTGTGTTTCAGGTCAAAATTTAAATTTAAAAATAAAATAATCGTAGCCTACACGGAAAAATAATAAGTTTGATGAATTATAAACTGAACCAATTTGTGTGTGTGTGTGTGTGAGAGAGAGAGAGAGAGAGAGAGAGAGAGAGAGAGAGAGAGAGAGAGAGAGAGAGATTCATTAGTGTCAGTCGGTTCCTTTTTCGTGGGTTAAAAACGGAATTTTGGTTCGTAGGTATTTTTTTTCACATACTTTGTCTTATTTTATACGTTTTATCTAATGGTCTGTTTCAAGATAATATTTTGAAAGGAAATTATAAGTGGAAATTAGTTTTAAGTAAATATAATTATTTGTGTACGTTATTCTTTGCTCAATAAATTATAATAAATAAAAACATTTATTGATGTTGTCGTTGCTCCTGTAATAATAATAATAATAATAATAATAATAATAATAATAATAAAATCCGAGTGGATCTGATCTTGTTTATCTTTCCCCGGGTGACAGAAGGGGAGACAGCCACCCATCCCCTGCAAACCGGTATGTCCGCCCCAGGTGGAGGCGGGGTAGGTAGGGAACGGGAGAGTAGGGGAGACATCCACCTTCCTCCTGCAAACCTGTTTGTCCACCCCGGGTGGAGACGGGGTAGGTAGGGGATCGGGAGGGTAGGGGTGACAGCAGCGGCGAGTTCCAAGAAGCTCACATAATAATAATAATAATAATAATAATAATAATAATAATAATAATAATAATAATAATAATAATAATATTAATAATAATATTTTGTTAACATTTAACCTCATTAATTGTTCAAATAAATTTTTAAGGTTTATTAAACAACATACTCCCGAAAATTATGTAACACTTCCTTTAAATTTATTTTTTCGGAAATGGTAGGCCCACCAAATATATCTTCGGCTGTGAGGAACCTTTTTTTTTTTAACTAAAGTCTTTCTCTACAAAAAAAAAAAAGTTTCTTTTCACAGATATAAGATACCCACTCTAGGTAACAACTCCTGGACGAGATTTTTTTTTTGTCGTGAGAGGTTCTTTTTTATTCTTTAATGGGAACGCCGGTCATTTTTTATTTTTTTACCAGAATGGACCCTTTGTTCATGTTACTTTGAAATTCTCTCTCTCTCTCTCTCTCTCTCTCTCTCTCTCTCTCTCTCTCTCTCTCTCTCATACACATACATTTCTGACTTGCTGAGTTTTGAATTTTCTGTTTCTAACACATTTAACCTTCAAGTCTCTCTCTCTCTCTCTCTCTCTCTCTCTCTCTCTCTCTCTCTCTCTCTCTCTCTCTCTCTCTCTCATTACATTTCTGACTTGCTAAATTTTAAACTTTCTTTTTCTGACACAATTAACCTCTCGAGAGTCTCTCTCTCTCTCTCTCTCATATATATATATATATATATATATATATATATATATATATATATATATATATATATATATATATATATATACACACAGTATACATATATACTGTATATATAATATATATTATATATATACTGTATATATATATATATATTTATATATATATATATATATATATATATATATATATATATGTATATATATATATATATATATAATCTTCACAAAGCAATTTTCATTTTTGAGTGTGCGAACATGATTCTCTATGTATATAATTTGTATGCGCCTACGTCTACATACATATAAATAAACTCCCATGTTATGTCGACTTTTAGATCTATTCATGTAAAGTATTTTACAGAAAAAATTCGTCGTATATTAGAAGGATTCAGATTTGTTTATGTATGTAGTTAGGTTATCAAAATTGCTATTTTTTTAATCATAGAATATAATGTAAAGCTTTTCGGACATATTTGAAGATACCGAATTTCTCTAAGAGCAAATTAAGCCTTCGGCAGCTAGGAAAATGACTGAATGATTAGAGAGAGAGAGAGAGAGAGAGAGAGAGAGAGAGAGAGAGAGAGAGAGAGAGAGAGGAAGGACGGGGAATTTCCGTAACTGGAAAGTAGGAAATCTCGGAACTCGAAAATTGTTGTCAGGAAAAATTCCATATGAAAACAGAAAATGAGAAGAAAAGGTTCAGTTTCCTCTCTCTCTCAGCCGGTTGACGAAAAAAATATGAACGGCTTTTGATCAAGATTTCAGCCTCCCAGCTTTTCCGGGCTTGATTGGGCTTGAAGGAGAGAGAGAAAGAGAGGAAGTGAATGAGCTTTCTTGCTGGAAAGTCTTAGTGAAATTAGCGAGTGATGGGCTTCAAGTATATATATACAGTATATATAATATATGCATATATAATATATATATATATATATATATATATATATATATATATATATATATATATATATATATATAAATTTATATATATATCTATATATACATATATATACAGTATATATATAAAAATATACATATATAATTATATATACACACATACACAGTATAATGCCTGTATGTATGTAAACAGATAGGGACTGGAGGAAGATAGTATATACAGGGTATATATAGCCTCGTTGGAATTCTCGTTAATATTACGTAGGGAACCAAGCAGACTCCTCGTAAAGAGTCCCTAGGGAAATGAGAGAAGAAAAACATGTTGACGCCTTCGAGGTGGACCTCGAACCTCAGGAATTCTAACTTTTTGGGGCTGTTGAACAACAGGCCAGCCCAATAGTTGTTTTGAGAAAGGCTGGATCACGTTTTTCAACCACAGAGAGAGAGAGAGAAAAAAATATATATACATATATATATACATACATATACATTATATATACATACTTATATTTTATATATATATACGTATATATATATAATATATATATATATATATATATATATATATATATATATATATTATATATATATATATATATGCTCCTACAATTTTCCTCCTGTTGGAGGGAATGGCACTAGATATGTGCAGCCCTCTGGTTTTTCAACAATTCCCCCTTTTGGTTTCTCAATAAGTCCTTTAGGGATGAGGTTAGGTTCCCTTGGGCACCTTTCCCCCCCCTTACTTTTTCTTTTCCTCAGCTGGTGTTGCTACCTTTTTGCACATGGGTGAACTTGTTAGTGTTAGTCTAGAAGCCTGAGGACTGCGCCACAAGGTCACGATACCCTCTGACTTGCTCGTGAGCAAGAGGTTGTATTGGCCCAATTCCAGAGTAGTCTTATAAAATTATTGTAAGGAGTCTTATAATATTATTGTAAGGAGGACCATAAGCGTAGGTTGTAGGAAAAAAGAAGGAAGGGGCTGCCGTGGTCGGCAATAAATAAAGATGCTGAGGTGGTTACCAGGAGGTACTAAGGGTGCTGCTGATGGAGAGTCTGAGGTGGACGCATGAGACCTGAACTTCGTAAAATCACAGATGGCTTGGTTATGTGATTGTGATGGGGGAAAGAATTGGAAGACGAGAGCAAGAGACATTGGCAGAGGTTAAGAAAGAACCAAACAGCCTACCATATGCTTCCTCAGCCCAAGAGACACGGAGGGATAGCGCTTATAAAGAAGCAGCACTAGGATCAGGCTCCCAGAAGGCTTTAGACTCAATGAATTTTACGAGTTATGATTTTCGCTAGCATTCTGAACCGAATTTTTTAATTTCATAATTTAATCAGAGTTACAGAAAATATGGAATCATTCACACCGATTGGTAATTATCCGCTCGGAATTTGGGATAATAGTGCTGTTTTTAGTGATGCTTCGATATGGCATGGAATGATGCCACAAGGCATCCCATAGATGAAGATGCTGTCTGCATCTTCATTTCAGTCTCTCAGGGGACCGAGTGTGAGAATACTGGTACATCGATTGACAAGGGGGAAGCAGCAGTTGTTGTCATTCACTTGCTCTCCCTCCCTCCCTTCCTTCCTCTTTTTCTTACTCCATCCTTTGCTCCTGCTACGCATCTTGCTCCTGAGATTCCTTTTCCTCCTGCCCCTTTCTCCTGATTTCTTCTCAGTCATCCTTTTCATCTATCTTGTATATCCCTTTCCTACCTGTAACCCCTTTGTATTCTTTGTATGTTCAACTACTCTCTCCTATAGTCGGCTTCCCTATTATATATATTGTTTTTGCTCCTTCTCTTCCTCCTCCCTTCCCCCTATATCTCTATCTTCCTCCTCCTCCTCCTCTTCCTCCCTTCACCCTCTATCTCCTTTTTCCTCCTCCTCCTCCATCTTCCTCCTCCTCCTCCTCCTCCGTCCACCACCAATATGTCAAACTGCTCCACCACCACCACCATCAGTCCCGTTTCTCATTCTTCACGACTCCATACTCTTGCTGATGGCTTAGGAATCTTCAGGATGCGATGTTTATCTTTTGTTTCTTTCGCACTGATTGAGGAAAGGGGAGACGAGAAGGGAAGAGATCAGCCGGAAGGGAAAAATCTGTGCTTGAGGCCAACGTTTTTTTTCTGGAGGAGAAAGAAAGAGAGGAAAGAGTTGGGGGGGGGGCGCTGGGGAAGAGAAAGCAAGAATTGCTGGAGGTCTGTGTTTACGAAGAGCGACGGGTGGAAGGATTGCTAGATTGCTGTTTGCTAGTAAATGAAGGCAGAAGATTATGGTAATCTGATTAGAATAAGTTTTGAATAGCATCCAACCCACCTTTCATATCTATGTGTATATATATATATATATATATATATACATATATATATATATATATATATATATATATATATATATATATATATATATATATATATATATATTTTAGGCCTGTGTTATGTAAGAACACACAAAGTTTTCCGCCATAGGTGTGTTATAAAGTTTTCCTTCCTGCTTTTGTTAGAACTTCTTGTCGAGTGGGATAAAGTTGGAACGACATTTACCCTTGTAAGGCTTCTTTCTATTTGCAGCATCGGGGTTGAGTGTCCCAATGCTTTTTGGTTCTCGCCCATTTTTTTTCTTCATGACCAGTTCTTGGCCAGATGAGGTCATTAGGCTTCTTGCTTTATGTAACTAAATTTAGAGTGTTAGGAGAAGGTTATGCTAACTTTTCGTATTGTGAGGGTCGGACCTGTTTGTGATTTTGCCAAATTTTTTTATTTTCTTTTCCTTTTGGTTGTGCCGAGTCTTAGCATCAAGAAACAACAACAGCAACCACTTCGATAACGTCATTTGGAACATGATGGTGTTATGATTATTGGTTGAAATGATTTCTGAAATAATTTGCTGATAAAATCGTTAGTATGCCAAAGATAATAACCTCTATGATGAACGTCATTAAATTAATTCACGTATTAGATTGGCATCAAAGAAGCTGGGGAAGGAAATCGTTAGGAATTCACAGAAGAAATATTTTTAGGGAATGGTAAGTTCGGTGAAATAATTTCCCTTTACTGCGAGCTTTGGAATTCCCTCCCTGCTTTCGTATTTCTCGAGTTATGTAACCTCCTTTCTGTTAAGAAGCTGGTCATTTATCCTTTCTCATCTTAGAGTCCAGGGTTACTGGATACCGCAATTTCGCCAGTCTCGTCGGCCTACATGGAGAATAGGGAAAAGAAAGGTGGAGAGTGAGCTCTGGAATTCTCCTCTTGCTTCTGTATCATTCTTCTTTATTTAAGAGACGTCATATCGCTTCCTTCCGGGTTCAGCTTAATATTTTTTCCCCTTCGTAATATATTTCCTTGCTTCCATAAGTCTCTAGCTATCTAAAGTAGTAAGGTCGCCCACCCCCAACAGCCATTACATTAAAAAACAGACAAAATTCAAGAAATTCCCGTAGCGAAGAGGCCACATTCTTATCGAGGGTAAAGCCACCCAGGCTGGATTACGTCGGGAATCGTGCGGCGATTCCAAGCGATTCCTGGAAGTGTTTGGGTGGATCACAATACAGTATTAGCTCTCTCTCTCTCTCTCTCTCTCTCTCTCTCTCTCTCTCTCTCTCTCTCAGCGTGTGCTGCCTCTTGACTGGACGAGTTGTAATATGGAAAAGTTTACCATTGGTTCACGTACTTGCTTCTCTCTCTCTCTCTCTCTCTCTCTCTCTCTCTCTCTCTCTCTCTCTCTCTCTCTCTCTCTCTCTCTCTCTCTCTCTGCATCTCATCTTTCTCACTCTTTACTGGACGAGTTGTAATTTGAACAAGTCGACTGTTGGTTCGTACACTTTTGCCACCATGAAACAAAAATCTATTCATATTTCCTCTCATTACATTTTATAATGAATCTCTGAGACATTTCATTAAGTTTAATTGATTAATATCCCATGAACTTCCTTCTCTCTCTATTTATTCAGCGTATACTTCGGAGAGATCTCCTTAGGCTCCTGTTGCCTCCGGGAGTCCTATCCGGGATATTCCTCGGATCCTCACGTAATAGGTTGGGTTTAAATGGGAGGACTGGATGGTAATCCTCTTAACTTTTCATGAGAGAGAGAGAGAGATACTCGTATTTAGTATAGGGAAGGGCGCAGAATGACAGCAGTTTACACACACTCTCTCTCTCTCTCTCTCTCTCTCTCTCTCTCTCTCTCTCTCTCTCTATATATATATATATATATATATATATTATATATATATATATATGTATATATATATATATATATATATATATATATATATATATATATATATATATATATATATATATATAGTATAAATGTTATATTTAAATGACTGAATTAGAATATGAGCTTCTTGTTGTGAGAATATTTAAAAGCTGAAGGGGAGATAAATATAAACCTGTTTATTTATATTGGTAGCTCATGTTTTAGCAAAGAGTGTACAGGATGGTTATTTTCGAAGAATTATTTCAATATAAATCTTCTATTTAAATGAAGTGTAATTTCAGTTTTAATTTGTATCTAGAATCTAGAATATTGTTAATCTTTACCTGTATTCATTATCATTAAATTAGTAATCCTCCGATTGTACGATTCGTGGATCGTTACTATATCGTCTGCTACAAGTTTTGGAATTTTATTCTGCCTCTGTTTTCCCGGACTTTAGTCATCCATCCTCCAAGGTTAATCCCTTCGTAGCTTGTGAAAGATTGGAAATTTAGTTCTCCCATCCCATCGTCTCTGATTTTGTAATAACTTTTGGAATTATGGATAAATTCTTTCTTGCTTCAGTTGTATGATAAATTTTATGCAGCGCTGAACTGAATTAAAGTGTATACATGTATTTTTTATTATTATTATTATTATTATTATTATTATTATTATTATTATTATTATTATTATTATTATTATTAAAAGGAATGGCAGCATCAGTGGAATTGATTTTATATAAGGTCTTTTCAATTCTTATTATTTTCTTTTCTTCAGGCTGATATTTGCTAAGAGTTGCTTGAAAGAAGGTCTTCTCCTTATTATTATTATTATTATTATTATTATTATTATTATTATTATTATTATTATTATTATTATTATTATTATTAAAATGAATGGCAGCATAAGTGGAATTGATTTTATATAAGATCTTTTCAATTCTTCATATTATTTTCTTCAGGGCTGATATTTGCTAAGAGCTGCTTGAAAGAGGGTCTCCTCCCTTATTATTATTATTATTATTATTATTATTATTATTATTATTATTATTATTATTATTATTATTATTAAAAGAATGGCAGAATCAGTGAAATTGATTTTATATTAGGTGTTTTCAAATTCGTCTTATTATTTTCTTTTCTTCAGAGCTGATATTTGCTAAGACCTGCTTAAAAGAGGGTATTCACCCATATTATTATTATTATTATTATTATTATTATTATTATTATTATTATTATTATTATTATTATTATTATTATTATTATTATTATTATTATTACTGGGACATAAGACTCACCCTGTTCAGTTCCTCCTCTTTTCAGTTCAAGGAAATGACAACACTGGAAAAATGCCATTGCCCAAAAGAACTCGTGCATATCATTCAGAATTAGAGTCAGCTGCTTATATTTACAGCGTCCACTTTTGCATGAAATCTTTTTAAAGGCACTTTGCTTGAAACGTAAAGACGCATTTTTCAGACGTTGATTCGCGGAAAAATATTCGCACCGTAAGCGTAGTCATATTTCATGGTGCCATTATGCTGTCGAGATATTCAAATTGGGAATCTTTTGAATCATAAAAACTCGATTAAGGGATTTTTCGGGACACCAATTACGTCGTTAGTACATTACTTTTGATGTTCTTTGTGAGTTTCATGTGGAGTGCAATTACGTTCCTCGTTTATCATTCTGCCAAGATTAAAGTGTAGATTTCTCTCTCTCTCTCTCTGTCTCTCTCTCTCTCTCTCTCTCTCTCTCTCTCTCTCTCTCTCTCTCTCTCTCTCTTACTGGTCATATAATCAAGGTTCCTGAATATGAACGTCGAGACGATTTTGCAGTTGAATTTTGAAACCAACTTGCAGTTTTAGAAACCGTATCTAAGGAGGTACATGTGTATAATATATATATATATATATATATATATATATATATATATATATATATATATATATATATATATATATATATATATATATATATATATATATATGCATATATACATACATACATACTTTATATATAAATATATATACTATATATATAAATTTTTTCTGACTCACTCACCACGGGACCGAACCCCGGTCTTTCGAGTGAGAGTCCAGGGCATTAGCAATTCGAGCACAACGGTCTTAAAAGGAGCTGGAACCTAGGTGCTTACGTACCTAAGGTTAGAAATTTATTTCTGTGAAACACGTTCCCATGTGTTCATTTTATATATATATATATATATATATATATATATATATATATATATATATATATATATATATATATATGTGTGTGTGTGTGTTGTGTGTGTGTGTGTGTGTGTGTGTGTGTGTGACTGTAGACAGTATGCTTATGCTATTTGCCGCTATTGCTACGTACATATTCTACATCATCCGGATTGTATCCGAAGAGGCACGGACCCAATTTCCTCTCGTTTATCGGAAATAATTAGTGTCGGGTCTTCTCGTTTTTTGGATCCTAACGAATGTAGTCGTTTCCCCGTTAGATGAATTATGCCGTATCGAGGTGTTTGCTGGCCGTATCCAGGTAGCCGGTCAATCTTGGCCCGGCCTCCGAGGCTATAGCGCCTAAATTAAATGGCATTTTAAATGAGCCGGAGTGTTTTTGTAGTTATTTTTGTTCATCTCTTAGATTTATCTTTTAACTCTGGCGATGGTTAAGGAATAAGGTCATTTTTAAGGATTATTATTATTTTTATTTATTTTTTGGATATGCTTTATGTTTTAACTCGTGGCGATGGTTAAGGAATAAGGTAATTTTTAAGGATTAATATTATTTTTATTTATTTTTTTGTTATGCTTTATGTCTTAACTCGTGGAGATGGTTAAGGGATAAGGTAATTTTTAAGGGGTAATATTATTTTTATTTATTTTTTTGTTATGCTTTATGTCTTAACTCGTGGCGATGATTAAGGGATAAGGTAATTTTAAGGATTAATATTATTTTTATTTATTTTGTAGGTTATGCTTTATGTTTTAACTCGTGGCGATATTTAAGGGATAAGGTTATTATAAGGATTAATATTTTTTAAGTTAGATTTATGTCTTAACTCGTGGGTATGTTTGAGGGAGAGGTAATTTTACTGAGTATTATTTTTATTTTTTTTTTTTTTTATTTTTTGTTGTTGTGTTAGATTACGTTTTAACTCGTGGTTACGTTTGAGGGATGTCATTTTCAGGATTATTATGAGTGTTATTTATACGTATATTTAGCTGTTAATTGCTTTATGTCTGGACAGTATTGTCTGAGTCGGCGTTATTTATGTCTATATTTATCTGTTCCTTGCTGTATGTCTGGACAGTATCGTCTGAGTCGGCGTTATTTATATGTATATTTAGCTATTGCTTGCTGTATGTCTGGACAGTGTTGTCTGAGTCGGCGTTATTTATATGTATTTTATCTGTTACTTGCTGTATGTCTGGACAGTATTGTCTGAGTCGGCGTTATTTATATGCATATTTATCTATTACTTGCTGTATGTCTGGACAGTATTGTCTGAGTCGGTGTCTAGAAGCCTGGTGCTTAGAAATTCTTATATTTTTAAAAACAGGCTCTTTACGATCTTAATAAATCCAGCAAAGGCTTAGGGGTACATCTAGGAATCCCGCTAGTTTTCAGTGGAAGAGGGGTTACTTTACCAGTTGCTTAGTCGGAAGTCGACAAAAGTCCTCTGAAATTTCTATAGGATGTGTATTGAGTCCAGTACCAATGTGGCAGTACTTACTAATTCTGTTAATTTCCTTTGAAGTTAATGTTTTATTTTTTACTAAACCTGTGCTTAGATGCGGAGCCTTAGAAATTTAATTACATTTGTGTGAAGTCTTTGGACATTGCTTATAAATGTTGTAGTTTTATTGCTTAGAAAATCTGGTAGAATTTTGTTAAAACTTGAACCGGTGCTTAAAGCTGTGTTATATTGAAGTCACTGGCTACAGATGTTGAATTTATTTTTTTAATACTTTAGTGGGTGTAAAGACGTATTTAATTAAATTAGACTCCGTCCATAGCACAGAAATTTGATATCATCACTTCCCATTTCCTATGTAAGTCTTTCAGGGGATAGCGAAGTGATGAAGTGAAACGAAGAGTCATCAGTAATACATAAAATACCCCTAGACACACTGCACCACTCACCTGTATCTTGCTGGCGCTCTCACACTTTCACTCTATTAAAGGCTAGTTCCTTCCTCTGCTTCACTCTTTCACGCCGTCCGTCCAGCACTCTCTAGGTCGTCTGCTTCATTTCAGAATTATGCACTCTTATCTCTCACACTTCATATTCCTCTTGTACAATATATATAATAAACAAACAATCCATCTCGACAGTTCACTTCAGCAGTTTACATATTCTCTCTTTCTCGTTCACATTCAAAAGGCACACTTTAATTCCGTCAAGGCGAGTTGGCTCAACAGTCGATTCGTACATTGCTGGCTTTCACAGATGAGTTTCTTTCAAATTTTCTGCAAGGGTTTTCTACCACCTGTAAATAAACTGTGCTATCCTCTCCTCCTCTTTCCTCCTAGTATATATTTCTCCGGCGTCTTGGCTTTCATCCACTCTCAACACATTTTTGCTCACGTTTACTCCCAGCCTTTTCCTTTTACTAAACAAGCTATTCCACTAGATTCTGGAATTATACTTTACAATTCCAAGTATTGCCTTTGTCGTCTGGGAATTCCTTTCGCTACTCATTTGCTTATTCAGTTTACACCTGTTGGCCTTTGTCAGGCTTCACGCATCTTCCCATTCTTATTATATATATATATATATATATATATATATATATATATATATATATATATATATATATATATATATATACATATATAAATATTTATATTATATATTCTATATATATGTATAAAATAAATATACATATGTTTTTATTATATTTATATATGTAGTATTATGCATGCATATAGTGTATGCATACATAAATACATACACCAGTTACAGCTCAGAATTAAAATTACGGCAAAATATAGGATAATTCATGTAAAAAGTTTAATTGAGCCAAATACCTGTATGATAATATATGCTGATCATTTCGGATTAGAATATTCATAAGTATTGTCGGAAGGGAAACTATTTAGTTATATTCGAACAGTATAATGAAGAACTTTGTTGTTTTGGCATCACAATTATGTTGTGATAATTCGTATTCTACCATGATGAAATTCTAATTGAGTTCCTGAGGGAATATTTTACAGAAAATGTATGCGCACTGTGATAGACAGCTTTAGGAAGCAACTGGTACAGTAAAGGTAAAAGTGAAGAATAAAGTATGTATATATATATATATATATATGAAATTTTTTTTTTTATCACACCGTGATTTTTATACAATCATGAAGCTACAAATGTCGCTTAATATCGAAATCCACGCTACCTCGGTATATCTCCGTTGGAGAATTGTCGCCGAAGGGGAATTTATATAAGTGATAAATGAATTGGAATCGTGGGGACACGAACCCGCGACGAAAGCCTATTCAGCGACTCCAGTTGACGTAAACCAGCCACAGTTCTGTTAACCTCAAGGGGAGAGTATCTCCTCCTCTCAGGCAGCCTCGTATCACCTGTCTGGCCATCTCCTCTCACATTTACATTGAAAATCGATTATCTTCTTCACAGGCTTTAGCGACTATTTTGTTCTATTAAGCTTTGTTATTCTCTTCCTATTTCTGTTTTCCCTGACGTATAACACTTTGATTTTTTAAGACACAGGTGCCGCTACCTTCCATTTCCTGTTTGTTACTTTCCTCGAGCCCGGGCTAGTGAAGGGCATTTGATTTACCCTTCCCATTTTCCTCTGTTCTTAAAAGTACGACTTTGTATTCGTAGTTTTTCATTATTTACGATACAAGTATTTTTTCCCCTTCCACCATCGCATGGCTTGCCGTGTGTAACTCACAGATGCAATCGCTGTAAACAATTCGCAACAAAAATGGAATTATCCTTTAGTTTTGGCTCTCTCTCTCTCTCTCTCTCTCTCTCTCTCTCTCTCTCTCTCTCTCTCTCTCTCTCTCTCTCTCTCTCTCTCTCACTTTACGATTGGACGGAGGCCTGCACTACCTGTCCATCTGTCCGTTACACAGTCAATTGAAATACCATTAAAAGTCGGTTCGTACCTGCGGAAAATGTGAATATTTTTACATTTTTATTTTGACCGTTTGTATGGTGTATGCATCATGACTCTGTAGGTTGAAAAAGAGTTTTTATTTTAATGTCTATTCTTGCGTGGGCAGTTTTGATTCATTTTTCCGAACTGCTGCACTGTCAGGGACGTATTTATTGGACATTCCAGGACAGAGAGAGAGAGAGAGAGAGAGAGAGAGAGAGAGAGAGAGAGAGAGAGAGAGAGAGAGAGAGAGAGAGAGAGAGAAGGGGGGCGATACACTGATAATCTGATGTAGTATATTACCTGATTACAGTGATTACAGTTAAGCAAATAGGTTGGATATATATATATATATATATATATATATATATATATATATATATATATATATATATATATATATATATATATATATATATATATATATATATATATATATATATATATATAATTATATATAGAGTGAGAGAGGGAGAGAGAGAAAAAAATTACATTGATAATTCGTTGTAGCATATAACCTGATTACGGTTGAGCTAATAGGATATATATAGAGGATTTCCCATACACGGAGATGGTTTATAAGCAGGTAAACCCTTATTAAGCACATCTAAGAATGGCTTACTTGTGGTAAATACCCGTTAAAAACGATTTCTCCATATATATTTTTTTTTTTATAACAGCGACTACATGCGATGCGTCGCCTTCCGGATAACCTGAAGATTTTTTCCGCTTACTTGAGTCTGTTTATATAACGATGCTTTTTTATTATTATTATTATTTTTTTTTATAAATCGCGTCTATGGTTTCCTTCTATTGACAGATAGGTTTTCTGACCTAATTCTGAATTCTGTGTTTATGTTGATTATTTTGTGTACTGATATGGGAATAATTCTTTTTTCTTGTCATTTTCATTGGTATTTTACCTCACGGTATTTAATTCAGCATTTTTTTTTTTTTAGAATTCTTTTCGCTCTTCACATATGAACATTTTATTTTGTGAAGGCTTCAACCGTAAGTTAATGGACGTAATGGATTTTGCATGTAAATGTGTGCTCATATTTTTTGTAATATTATTAATGAGACTGCGTCTTCTTCTTCCTCACCTTCTTCTTCTTCTTCTTCTTCTTCTTCTTCTTCTTCTTCTTCTTCTTCTTCTTCTTCTTCTGAAATATTATAACATGAAAAATAGATTTTGAGATTTGTTTGGTTTCTATTATTATTATTATTATTATTATTATTATTATTATTATTATTATTATTATTATTATTATTATTATTATTATCAGAGGAACTGAATGTACTCTATCTCGTACCATAAATGTAATTATGTAACTAAAAAAATAATGTCAGCAAATTCCTCTGAATGTAACTTCTGTCAAAGAGTACAGAGATGTTTAATATAAAACACCACTAATGCTACCTTAGAAGGTAGTATCTCAAGTACAAAAAACATCCTTATTGTATTTGTAGACAAGTTTATAGTGAGAGCTAGTATAAATGCTCAAATAGCTTGCTGATGAAAGTTGTGTGTGTGTGTGTGTATGTATATATATATATATATATATATATATATATATATATATATATATATATATATATATATATATATATATAGATATATATATATATATATATATATACACAGTATATATATATATATATATATATATATATATATATATATATATATATATATATAATGTGTGTATGTATGTATTATGTATGTATATATATATTTATAGAGTATATATATATATATGTGTGTGTGTGGTTGCACTTGTGTGTGTGTGTGTATATATATATATATATATATATATATATATATATATATATATATATATATACATACATATACGATATATATATATACGACTCATCAACAAGCTGTTTGAGCCTTTACACCAGCTCTTACTATAAACTTGTATATAAATAACATATTACAGTATATATATATATATATATATATATATATATATATATATATATATATATATATATATATATATATATATATATATATATATATATATATATATATATGTATGTATGTATACATATATGCATGTGTACATAAGCATCCCTATGTAATTGCTTAGTTTCAGTATATAATGATCTATGTGTCCTTGCGCACATGTGTGCATGTACGTATGCGGATGTAAATGAACCCCTTCGAACGTACATACAGTGTCTGTTGCTGTGAGGTTCTCATACATAACGTTGTCATCCCATAAATGAGTCTGTAAGGTAAGCGTACGCGTAACAGCTCATTTCGGGTAATTCATTTACCTGTTACCGAAACAAGATATTAAAAAAAAAAAATGTAATTGAATGTCATGCGCAGGTTCCATAACCGAAATGAGACGTACCTGCTTACGCGATAACATGAATTGCGACGCTTCCCAATTTCGGTGATGAAATTTTAGGCATGGCCTTCTGTTTGGAACGGAAATTTAATGCATGAATGCTCTCGCAATTATTGTTTCCACTTTGCTGAACTTTTAGCACCGGAGGAGGCCGTCTGTGCTGCAGTTTCTGTCGGTGTGGAAAAAGGACGTTGCTGTGTGGTAGCTGATGTAGGGAATGGCTTAAACGTTTCTGGTGTGAGTGTCCGAAGTTAAATCAGCAGCGAACGTCAAGTTTTGGAAAGAAATCGATCAGTGATATTTTGCCAGAATTTCGACGTTTGAAATTAATCCAATTATAAAGTTTTTTTAAAAATAGTAATGTAATTGATGAAATATATAAAAAGAATATAAATGAAAACAAACCCTTCTGGCCAGCCCTGTGAGAGCTGATAATCAGGTTAGTAGTCTGGGAAAACTTGTAATAATAAAATAATTGTTGTAGTTTTATTTGTTTTAGTAAGGGAGGGTGCTACGAGAAATTTATGTAGTTTTAGTTGGTGTCGTAGAGGAAATTTCTCTTATAATAACCGTATGTGAGGTGCTTTTGTATATAAAGGAGGGCATTGCTGTAGATTGAGTTGGTGTAATAGAGGAAATTGGCGTAGTTTTGGTTGGTGTGGTAAATGATATTGCTGTAGTTTTAGTTGGTGCAGCAGAGGAAATTACAATAGTATCAGCTGGCGTAGTCAAGGATATTACTATAGTTTAGATATGGTAGTATTATGGACTGTTGCAATGGTAGATAGTGTGATAGATGTTATAATTAAACATTCTTTCTGAAAAAGTACGTGCACAGGTTTACAAAAAATTACGAAACCCATAAAAATTCATTACTCACCAATAACAGCCTTCTAACCTGCTGGAATTTGCATTCTTTGTATATAAAAGTATGAGAACCAGTTTGACCTGGAAGTAGTTTGGGTTTGCCGGCGGTGGGAAAAATCATTAGTCTTGGAATTGCAAGGTTCACTGACATTTTTTTTCGTTAACCCTAAGCTTACTAAGGACATTAGATAACTTTTCCAATGGGATTTGCCATTATTTATTATTATTATTGGATGTGAGTCTACCTTGATGGTTTCCGTTCTCATCTACCACTCGCTGAGTTGCCAATGAAGCAGGAATTTATTTCTGGTGACAGAAATTCATTTCTCGCTATAAGGAGGGTTGTGGATGTATCACGTAAAATGTCTAATCCCTACCCTCCCGATCCCCGATCCCCTACCTACCCCGTCCCCATTATTATTATTATTATTATTCGAAGCAGACCACTTAGTCAAAATTTTGCAACTCAAAGAGTTGGCCAGGATCTTTCTATTAAAAAAGAATACGAGACTTTAGGAACATATCTCGTTTTCCAAAATCTCCTCTCCTGCATTTCCCTAAACGTACCTAAAATTAGGAAGAGCTAGAGAATCTGTATTTTTTTTTCATTGCTGTCGAATCTTTGCATTAAAAAAAGAGTAGAGGGAAGTAGGCGCGTATCTTTTTTTTTTTCTATAATCTCCTTTCCACACTTCCATAAACGTACCTAAAATTAGGAAGAGCTGAAGAATCTTTTTTTTTTTTATTGTTATTGAATGCAGACTTCCCTAAGCATCTTGAATTTAGGAAGGGCTTGAGGAAACGGAGATTGACGAAATTCGATGTTTCCGTTCGGCCGGATGGAGTTTGAATTGTACGTCATTTGTTTGAGGAGGAGGATTGTGAGGGGTTGGTTGGGGAGAGGGGATATTGGGGAAGGGAGGGGAATGGATATGTATTAGGGGAGGAGGGTTCATGGAAAACATTTAAGGGGGTTGGGGGGAGGGAGGAGAATAAGCTTCGAAGTAGACCAAGTCTTTGATCTTACAATTCGATTTCCCTAATAGAACTCACAGGTAGGAAGAGGTCCTTTCATGTAACTTTTGCTCTCTCTCTCTCTCTTTCTCTCTCTCTCTCTCTCTCTCTCTCTCTCTCTCTCTCTCTCTCTCTCTCTCTCTCTCTCTCGTAGAATGAAACAGTTTCTGGAAACATTTTCGTCTTTGTTGAAGGGCTCTCAATTTAACGGTGACTTGAACGGTTGACGTAAATTGTTTGATTTAAAGGGAAATGCTTGTTTCGGTCTTATGTCCTGACGTAGTGTTTTTTGCTCTCTCTCTCTCTCTCTCTCTCTCTCTCTCTCTCTCTCTCTCTCTCTCTCTCTCTCTCTCTCTCAAGTCGTAGGAATTTAGGTGAATTCCATCGTTTCTTTCATTTGATGCTGAGGTATATATCTGGTTTCTACGTGATCTAAAGCATATACTTATATATGTATTTGTCTCGTAAATAAAATAGGTATCCATGTATGTTTTCTGTGTGTGCCAGCGACAGTCTGCAAGTAATAATCTCTAAGGTTTGTCGTCTTCCAGCCCGGGGCCAGCCTCTCTCGCCACTGGTTCCTCTATAAGTATGCAAAATGGAGATATCTCTTGGTTTGAACCTCGGGATGTTACGTAATGTCTCTAGGTTCGTGACTTCCCATCTTGACCTCCTCATACATTTCGTCATTTTTGACGGCATGGCTACTCAAATACCTAATTTATATATATATATATATATATATATATATATATATATATATATATATATATATATATATATATATATTAATATATATACTATATATATTTATATATATACTATATGCATATATTATATATACACACACATATGGATCAAGCTTTGCTTTATCCATTAGAGATATCAGATGCGTCATTGAAAAAATACACATCAAATAGCCGAGGCTTATTAGTAGAAAGATATTTCCTACCTCAGAATTACCGGTAAAGCGACAGACGCCTATCAATAGTATTAGTGGGGATAAAGAATCTTACAGATTTTATTAATTATAGATACGCCTCAATGTGGCAAACCTATTTTAAACACGCGCCATTATAACAGTGACGTTATTCAGCAATATGTTTAAGTCATGTATCTTTATTGTTTGTGCAGGGCAGATTATCACTATACATTTTCTAAAATTACACACATGTAGTTAACTACGTGTATACATGTATGGATATTACAGTGGTATGTTTTACTTAATAAACGTCATGTAATCATGACACACTGTTACAATGTTGTTCAAGTACAGCTACGTAATTATAACAGCAGGGCTATAATCTTATGCTAACGTAGCAGTGACTATAAAGTTGTGATGGTAGTATAAAATTCGCAGTTACATGGGCATGTGTTAGAGTAATGTTCAAGTACAGGTATATAATTACAACGTGTGGCTATAATATTATGCCAACGTAGCTATGACTGTAGAGTTAGGAAATGGTACATAAAAGTACATTTTTGTGTTTAGATAGCAAGAAATTTACAGTTACATATTTTGCTTAGTGAATAAAGTTGCATCTATACTCATATGAATATTTATCATGGAAGAAAAGACCTGGTAACCGTCTGTTGAGCATGGGCCTAGCAACCCCATCCCCAGAATTCAGTTGTCAGAATACTGCAACACACCTTAGTGGTATGCTATGACCTACTGTAGGTCACAGTGAGACCAGAGCAGCCAACTGTGCCAGGAAAGAATAGGATGAAGGTGTGTCTTCCCAGAATGAAGATGAAACGCCAAGATAAACGCTTTGAGCTTGAAGCTCCCTGTCACTGTTTGTCTGCATTACCCGAGCCTGGAATTGCCTTAATAAATAAACGCTGCGAGTACTGTATGCTTTTATTTTTATTTATTTACTAGCTGACCAACCCGGTGCTGCACGGGAAAACTCTGAACGACAACCGATTAACTCTCTCTCTCTCTCTCTCTCTCTCTCTCTCTCTCTCTCTCTCTCTCTCTCTCTCTCTCTCGTGTTAAGATAGTTGCTTCAGTTACATTGCCCAGCATTTTTGACATTTTATATTTCACCCCTTCTCATCCCCCCTTTCTATCGGGTCTGAACTTGGATTTAAGGGCATTGGGAGTCTTACTATTCATCTCAGCGACCTCGAAAACTATGGATTAGACACTAATATCTGCCATTTTTTAATTTTATTTTTCACTCCTTCTCACCCCTCCTTCCAATCGAGGCTGAACTTGGACTTAAAGGGCATCGGGAGTCTCACCACTCATCTCAGTGACCTAGTAAACTATGGATTAGATCATTAGACACTAATATCTGTCGTTTTCGGCTATTTTTTACATGTCACCTCCTTTCCACCCCCACCCCCTTTGGGGCCAGTGATGCTTCCCCCCCCACCCCAGATATTCTTTTCCCGATAGTAAGTCATATGTATACCGAAAGAGGTATGATAAATTCGTAGAGTTTGTTTAATTACTAAGTCCACGGGCAAAACCAGTTCCGTTTCAGGGAAGCCCTTCACCCCCACCCCCACCCCCTTTGCTGCCCTTTGGTGATAGTGATGTCTTACCCGCACAGTATTCTTTTCAAGATAGTAAGTCATATGTATACCAAGTTTGGTTGAAATTGATCAATGGGTTTCAGAGTTATGCTGGAAAATACAAAAATACTTACGTACACACACATACATACATCCATTTTTATATATATAGATTTTTTCATTTACTTGGCTTATGGAGAATTATCTCAATCGGTTAATTTTCTGACTGCCTTGTTCTATGAATAGGGTATAATAGTTTTTAAAGTATTCGTAGAATCTCTTTGTTTCTCTCTCTCTCTCTCTCTCTCTCTCTCTCTCTCTCTCTCTGTAGTAATATATGTATAATAGTTTTAAAGTCTCTCTCTCTCTCTCTCTCTCTCTCTCTCTAATCTCTCTCTCTCTCTCTCTCTCTCTCTCTCCATTGAAAAGAGTATTATAAACTATGCCCATCTCTCTCTAAATGTAGCAGTAAATGCTATTTTCCTTATTTCCCTTTTCATCTCCACTTTATGGCGTAGAAGAAAATTCTCCCTCTTTCAAAGGAATGATCCGAAGCGATATTATTGGTCCAGAAAACACCTTACGAAACACATAACCGAATAAAAACGACCTGGATCTTGGCACCTGTATAGTCTACCTGCCCTATAGAAAACCAATATTTACGGAGAACAAGGACGTGTTAAAACAGCCCTCCTCGCTCTTAGGAATTCATGCGATACGATCCGTAAGTAGCTTACGTGGGTTGGTGAGGGAAGCCTTGGGAAAAAAATGTGAACGAGGATCTGCGCGTGCGCAAGAGTGAGGGGGAAATTGACCCAATTTGTCACGTGGCTGATGCTCCTTACAGGATTTTTTTTTATTTTTCTATCATCTTCGTCACATATGTTTCATTCTTGCCGCTTGTGTATTTATATGCGAAGAATACATGAAACTGTTGGCTAATGTATTTGTTGATGGGTGTAGAAGAGGTTACTCTTGTTACATATTCTTAGTTAAGCTTCATAAAATAATAATAATAATAATAATAATAATAATAATAATAATAATAATAATAATAATAATAATAATAATAATAATATTATTAATAATAATAATATTATTATTATTATTATTATTATTATTATTATTGAAAAAGCTTTTGTTTGGATTATTATTATTATTACTACTACTATTACTACTACAACTACTACTACTGACGAGTATAGAAGAGGTTATTCTTATTGTTATATAAGTTTAAGAAAAGTATTATTATTATTATTATTATTATTATTATTATTACTATTACTATTATGATTACTACTACTACTACTACTACCACTAACTGACGAGTATAGGAGAAGTAAACAACATATTCATATATAAGCTTAAGAAAATTATTATTATTATTATTATTATTATTATTAGGAAACGACTGAAGTTTGTTCTTAAATGGAAACTGAAATTAGAACACAGGAAAGCTTAAATGATCTGGGTATAGGTTTCCTTCATCGAATGGCGTATCCTTTCGTGACTGACGCTCGAGTTCGCGACTTCCTCATATGTTTGTGAGCAAGAGGCAAAATATATACACCTCTTCTCGTTGCTGGCATGTTGGAACGAACTAAAATGATGGAGAACTAAGCAGAAGTCATTAGGATATCTAAGCTTTGCAATTGCAAAGCAAAATGGGTATCTGACTTGACAGAGTTTCTGCAACTAACTTAAACTATCTGTATGCTTTAATTATTTTTATTTCGTGGTGGCATCTTGTTAAGCATGAGGATGCCCTGAAATTAGTTCTGTCAAGGTAGAGGAGGTAATTTTGGAAGAAATTATCGTCAGGTAAAGTACATTGATAGCAGGTGTCTCAAGTGTCATTAGCAACATCCCACATGTCTTTCATATATAATAATGAATTTTGAGGAGCGACTGCATCGCAGAGGATCGCTGGAATACAGATGACAAGAGGTAATAACGCATTAAGGATGGAAAGGATGGAAGACGGAGATAACAGGAAGTCTAGACGGCGTCAGAAATGAGGAAATACGGCAGAAGTGACGGAATGCATTAACGAGGAGGAACTGTACCGGAAACGAGAAAATACAACAGACAACAGAAAACTAGAAGCTGATTAACACAACAGCTAAGAATGAGAAATACACTTATTGTGGAACCTTCATTATGAAGAATTTCTATCACTAGAAATATTCCTCTAATTCTTTTGGGAGGAAAACTCGGGCTCAGAAATGAGGAGATTTCCAACATACCATCAAAAGAACTGGAAAAGGGAAGAAGATGGTTAAGCGTCTCAAAATTAGTGGCACCTGTGGTTAGCTTATAGAGAAGAGGAAAAGACGAATTGAGATTAATATACCTGTACAATGTAGGATTTTTCTTTCACGAACACACGTTCTCTGATACATGGAGGTAGGTGCTGGAAAGGTAGCCAGGGGAGTAGAGGCTCTTAGCACGTAAGCTGTGGCTGTATTTTTTCCTCAATATTCTTTGCCTGTAATGATCATGAATAGATATAGTATCTAAAGGTCTTAATAATATTCCTGCTAGCTACGTCATACAAATTGTATGTATATATATATATATATATATATATATATATATATATATATATACATAATGCATATATGTGTAAATATATATACATACATATATGAGCCTACAGAGGCCCAGGAGGACTTTTTAACACACATATATATATATATATATATATATATATATATATATATATATATATATATATATATATATATATATATATATATGTGTGTGTGTGTGTGTGTGTGTGTGTGTGTGTGTGTGTGTGTGTGTGTGTGTACCATGCACATTTTTCCAATTTATTAAGTATGGTGGCTCCAAAACAATAGAGCCCTCCAGCTGCTCAGCAAGTATTCCAGGGGTGCGGCTGCTGGCCCCATCCACTTTTCTTGACCCCAGCAGTTGCTGGTAACCGTTTAAACCTTTGTTGACCGGTGGGGCGTAGGCCGGATGATGCAATACCACGGACCTAGCAAAGTGAGCGGTGCTCTATACCACACAAACTAAGTGTACGATGAGAATGTAAGGCTCAGGATGGTGATTGCTTGTTGCCTTATCGTCTCGTCGTTTTCATCAGATCTTTTTCCTAGTTTTTTTTTGGGTGGGGCGGGGGGTGGCGCCTTTGCAGCCCTTGGGAAATCAACGTTACAATTCCACTTACCGTTTCCCAGTGTCTGTCTCTGGTCTGGGACGCTCTGCAGTTGTTGGTGGTGTTGTTGTGGTTGTTTTTTTATTCCTGTCTCGACAAAAGGAAGACGGAAGGAGAGTTTAGGGAGGAATCATCGTAGTTTTTCTGAATTTGAAACTGAGACAGTTGTTACGTGCATTAGCGTGTTTGTGTTCAGTGAGGGCGGGATGGTAAAAAAAAAGTCGGGTGCCTGGCCTCAGAAAGTATGAGGGAGGACGAGAAGGAAAGTGTAATGCAGAAGAGGAAAGATTTGGGGCAAACCCACTCGTTGTATTTTGTGTCCAGTTAATGGTTTAACTCCTTAACATCAATTGCTTGAGCACATTTAAGTTCGCGATTACGTGTGGGGGAGGTGGGGGGGAAGTTAATGCAATTATAACTAGGATATTAACCCCTGAAACCTTGGTTGCAGTTCTTAGGCTGCATATGCCACCTTCGCAACCAAATAATTATTCGGTAATAAATATGACTACCTAAAGAGTATATGTCTCAAGTCGTTTGCATAAATATTTTTCCTCGCTTTGTTTACATTTCAGGATTTGTTACATTTGTCGTCACTCAGCGTATGGTTGTCGTTTTCGCCTTCTGATTCTCGATGACCAGAGTCGTTGCAACGCCAGATTGCATGAAAATAGAAAAAGACCCATCAAGTGCTTGGTTGGTCCTCATTTTTATGGGGTTTCATCATTTAATTTTCCCTGATATCTAATGGAATAGTCTTCAGGGACCTAGAAACATCAAATAAATAGAAAAAAATCTAGGGTTGGGATTGGAAGAACAGAGAAAGAAAAGGAGTATGAAGTCGTATTATAAGTGATTATGAACTTTCCACTTGAGACACCCTATGTTATTCAGGAAGCACAGAAGAGAGCAAGAGTTAAACAGTTTATGGTTATGAGCCTGAGATAGCCATAGTTGCCCTTGTTAAGTTTGGGTGCTGTATGAAAATAAACCCTTAATGGAATAAAGTTCTTAGGTGACAAGTGACGCCCTTGAAAGGAAACTGAGAGAAAGGCAATGCATTTAGCATAATGTCAAATCAGGTTACTCATCGTTTACAATTTATCACACAGTACTGAACGTACTAACGAGCTTGTTGCTTCCTGAATGATACCCTTTCGAAAAATAAAGGATAAATTGCGCTTGACAAAGAAAGAATTGATAGACCTACTCTTCAAGGCACACTTGCCTGGAGTTGTGAAAACTCAGAAGTGAAGAAAAGAATTTATTCTTATTACTGTTCTGGTAGTCTCCCCTACACCGGGGCTTCAAAGGGATTGGTAAATATTGCCTCTCCGAAGAAGATAAACGCAATATGGCGAAGTTTTCCAGAGCGCCTTTGAAATATATGTATATATGGGCGAAGTTTTCCGCCTTTTGAGAACAATTTGCGTTTCTCTAAATTGACGTTTTCGTCTGTCTTTATTGTAACTTACTTTTGGCGTCTGCGTCGTTTTTCATGATCCAAGCTTTTTTTTTTTTTTTGATATTTAACTGTATGTTTGGTGGTAATTTGTTTCTTTTAAGTAAACAAGATTTCTTAGTTACACATAATGCCTATGATTATATATATATATATATATATATATATATATATATATATATATATATATATATATATATATATATATATATACATACATATATATTATATATGTGTGTATGTTTGTATGTGTTTGTATATGTATATGTACATATTTTCGGTTATTTAAGAAAAAATAAGTTTAATTGTGATAGTTATCTTATTTTTAATTCGTCTGTTTTAAACTTAATGGGCCTTTCTAAATCTGTCAAGATCATGTTTATGTATAACGCTTAATTTTTCTTCTGTTACTGAGGAGTGTAGAAATCCATTTCCGTTGCAGTAGTATTAGCAACAACAGTGGAGTTATCCCGTTGGGGGGTACCGCCGTCAGTGCATCTCATGAGGTGCACTGTAGGCATTACTTAAGGTTCTTTGCAGCGTCCCTTCGGTCCCTAGCTGCAACCCCTTTCGTTCCTTTTGCTGTACCTCCTTTCATATTCTCTTTCTTCCATCTTACTTTCCACCCTCTCCTAACAATTAATTTACAGTGCAACTGCGAGGTTTTCCTCCTGTTACACCTTTCAAACCTTTTACTGTCAATTTCCGTTTCAGAGCTGAATGACCTCATAGGTCCCAGTGCTTGGCCTTTGGCCTAAATTCGACATTCAATTCAAATCAACATCGGGGTTAGTGATAGCAGCAGTATGGATGTCGTCTGCGTTTTAAAACTCTATTGATCATCTGATTCAGAAAATATTTACTATACATATTTTTTGCTACAGAAAGATTGAGTGCTA
>NC_089763.1:39651968-39689468 GCF_040412425.1 Macrobrachium rosenbergii | reverse complement strand
AAGCAAAATAATGAACTGTTAATTAGAACCGTGTTCCCTAGCCACAACACACCTGCCGATCACCTGCACGTGTTTCTTTTATATAGGCCTCCATTAGGCTTATGCCCGCCCTTGGCCAGAGGCATCCAGCGACCTTTAAGAACAGGGATAATAACATGCCTGTGACGAGGCCGATTGGAATAACGCAGCCTTGCTCTTGGGTGGCGCTGATTTTTTTCATTACAAGAGGTGTGATGGGACGACAGAGGATTAATTAATTTGATAATGTTAAGGTTTTATCTCTCTCTCTCTCTCTCTCTCTCTCTCTCTCTCTATATATATATATATATATATATATATATATATATATATATATATATATATAGGCCTATATTTTTTTTTATTTTTTTTTTGACGAAGGTTGGCGATTCTCGTGTATAGTATATTTGTTTGTTTGTTAACCGCTCATTCCTTAAGTTTTCTCACAGTTTGTATATTTCATTGACAGGTTATGGAGGGATGGACGGGTCCAGTTTTGTTTTATTAATAACATTGAGATAAGGATTTTATTAGGGCTTTTTAGCCTTATCCAAAACTGTAGTGTACCTTTACGTCCAAAATGATGGTAATAAAAGAGGGGCTTGGAACTCAGCACGTCAAAAATTATGACAGTATACGAGAGGGTTGAGACGCCAAGTCTCAAGCTTGAGGACGTTCGTAATCACCTGTAAGAGATTCTGGTCCCAGGCTGGACGACGGCAATTCTAAACTCGCGGTCTATTTGGAGTGCAATGCCCGTGGACTGTCGTTGTGGCACAGAAAAGTAAATATAATGGATACGCATTGCACTGATCACATAGAGAAGTTCGCCGCTGTCACTGTAGGAATGTGATTGTAATTATGTGTGAACTGAAGCACCACTTTTTTAAAATTAATATTGGCCAAATTATGTGGTTTAGGGTTCATGCTTTAGAAATGATCTATGCTGAAGTTTTCCTCATTTTTTTTTAAATTGTCGATTTTTCTAAATGAACGTTGTCAGCACTATTGAAATAATTTTGCGGTTTTTTTTTTTTTTATCATGTAAATTATTTTTTTTTTACCTCCAGCACTCTTCGTTATTGAGTTGGGGTTTTCCCATTAGACTTCACTTACAGTTTTCATGTGGCAATAATATATATATATATATATATATATATATATATATATATATATATATATATATATGAGATAGTCGGTCATAGGTGGTATTTGTTGCCGACGCGTTACGAAACTCTAAAAATATATACAATATACATATGTATATATTCATTTATTTATTTATTTAATGATGATGTCAAAAATCAATTGAAAAAATCATTAAGATGTCAAATTCAACGACTTCATTTATCAATATAAATTGGTTCCTTCGGTGATAATTCTCCATCGGAGATAAAATGATATTAAAATGTAAAAGTTTCAAAAATATTTCATTTATTTTCAATTTATTTATTTATTGATGATGTCAAAAATCAATTGAAAAAATCATTAAGAAAAGGAAAATGTAAAAGTTTCAAATTGGGTTTTAAAACAAACTGTAAATTTACCTGCTACACCCTTAACATTTTTCAGTAAAGTATTTATATGTATGTACATGTGTACGTGCGCTCTTGTGTACTTCCACTTATTATCTTCAGATAACGTGCAGCTCAAAATGCCACAAACCCAATTACCCTCCTGGTCATCAGGCTCATTTTCTATAAGACAAGTCATCGTTAGGCCCAAGGGCAGGTACGGTGGTAGAGACAAGAAACGCCAATAAGGAGAATTTAGTGTCTGGAAGGGATAAAGAAATAAATGAGATGAGGTGGGCAATGTTCAAATTTTCCCCTCCTGTATTTATTATTTAGATATTTCCTGTATCTTCCATACAGGGGTTTGGTTTTATGGTCTCGAGATCGCTCTCTTTCAAGCTTTTTAAGTCCAGGTGATGATATTGTTATCATTATTGAATGTACAGCCTTCTTTTGTTTATTTATTCATATATTTAGTACTTGTTTGTTTATTTATTTATTTATTTATCATCCCTTCTCGTTTCGTCTAGTTTTTATTTTGGAATTTATTCCTTGCTTTTCTTTTCGAGTTAAACTTCCTTAACAGGGTTTCACTTTTTCCCAGTATGTGGTTACGAGAACCATGAATGAACCATTCACCACTCTCTCTCTCTCTCTCTCTCTCTCTCTCTCTCTCTCTCTCTCTCTCTCTCTCTCTCTCTCTCTCTCTTTGAATTTTTTTAGTTAATTTCCCTTACCAAGGTTTCATTTGTTTTCGAGTATGGAGTAAGGAGAACCTTGAACTCTCTCTCTCTCTCTCTCTCTCTTGAAATTTGTTTCTTGTTTTTAATTCATTTCCCTTATCAAGGTTTCATATGTTGTCAGTTTAGTTCTTTTTTGCACATTTCTCTCTCTCTCTCTCTCTCTCTCTCTCTAAAAAGTCTCCTCTCTCTCCCTCTCTCTCTCTCTCTCATTTGAAATTTGTTTGTTGCTGTTTTAGTTAATTTCCCTTTATCAAGGTTTCATTTGTTTTCGAGTATGGAGAGAACGAGAACTCTCTCTCTCTCCTCTCTCTCTCTCTCTCTCTCTCTCTCTCTGTTTAAAACTGTAATGCCTGTAAATAAAAAAGAACTGTGAGAGTCAGACATAAAGGAAATAGCGACCACTTAAGATTTGCTTCGTTACCTCATGAGAGTTGCGTCTTGAAGTGTTTTATAATTTGACTAAATGACGAAACGTTTAGTTCGAGAGAGAGAGAGAGAGAGAGAGAGAGAGAGAGAGAGAGAGAGAGAGAGAGAGAGAGAGATAATATGAATATTTAAAAGATTCAGGCTTCACAAGGAAGTAACAGCTGAAGAAAAGACATGTTAGACGAACGGTGGAATATTTCAAGTTTTAGGAAGAAGTTAATATTGAGAGAGAGAGAGAGAGAGAGAGAGAGAGAGAGAGAGAGAGAGAGAGAGAGAGAGAGAGAGAGAGAGAGAGAGATAAGGGGGGGAAGAGGATTGAGATGAATGTTTAAAAAGATTCAGGCTTCAAAAGAAACGAACGGTGGAATATTTCAGTTCTCAGAAAGAAGTAAATTGAAGGCAGCATGAATTGAAAAGCTTGTTAGAGCTACTCATGTTTCAGGAATAGGAAATGTTGAAGAAGACTAACAAGGGTAAAAAATTCTTATGAATTTTCAAAAATGAAAATTAAATAAGAATTTAAAATTAATCATAAATGACCGAAGTCTTTCATGTTTTAAATTTAAAACACGCAAGAATTATAGAGAGATAACAAATGGTCAAATGTGAAAATACTCATAATCTTAGAAATAACATAAAATTAGGAAAATGTCGAGATTATCATAGATTATAAGCAGATATCCTTTACCCACGTAATTGATATAGCAATTACGTTAGCGTTGGTATAATGCAACCTGGAGGGTCCTGAGGAAGAGTTGTTGAATATTAGCAATGTTAGCGGTTATAATTTTCCTTTTCTATGCGCTTCATATATAAGGGTAGTTACCTGTAACCAGAGTTGACTGTATACGTTTCCTTATTTTCTTTGCCAGACTAGGAGAGCTTTATTCATTTATTTATCTCTTAACATTATCAACATTTTTCTCTTTTAAGGTATTTTGTATCCCATATCAGAATTAGAACTGTTACAATTGTCTTTTCTTAAGTACTTACACTTTTAAAGTCAAAATCCTATTAGATAGGTTCCTAATTTATAATCGTGAATTATGATTGCTACAACACTTTTTATCTTTAACTTGTTTGTATCACCCATACGATTTATTGCCTCGTCAGAATTTGCTGACATATGGATATTGGAAATCCCGTAGATATATCGTTCTAACTGACAGCCTTCTAGTATTTTCGTCCGAATGCTGACAGGGCTGGTACCCTGATGTAGCTTAGGAAAAAGAGGAAAGTTATGGTTATAATAATTCTTGTCTGTTCACCTGCATACAAGCATCTTCTTAGAATATCTGTTGTTAACATTTATCCTTATGTTGTTATGGGACCTTTTTCGTCTAGACCCTCTGATTACTAGTTTACTTGCTACGGTCTCTTCATTGTACTTGAGTTTCCTCCTAAGAACTTTTGCCGTATCCTGCAATAACAAATTTGAGTTAGAAACGTCTTACTTCATCTTTTCTCAGCCGCCTGGTATCCAAGTCCCTTTGGCGGAATACAGAATGCCAGTTTTTATTATTTTTTTTTTTACCATGTAATCAGCGTTCATGTGGTGGAAGATGTCATTTCTGTTGTTGTTTTTGTTATTTCAGACATATTCTTTCCTTTTTAATTTTCTGTAAAGGAAAATTATTGTGCCGGCTTTGTCTGTCCGTCTAAACTTTTTTCTGTCCGGCCCCAGATCTTAAAAACTACTGAGGTTAGAGGACTGCAAATTTGGTAAGTTGATCATCCACCCTCCAGTTGTGAAACATACCAAACTGCAGACCTCTAGCCTTAGTACTTTTCATTTTATTGAAGGTTAAAGTTAGCCATAATCGTGCTTCTGGCAACGATATAGGGTAGGCCATCACCTGGCCGTGGTTAAAGTTCCATGGGCCGCTGCTCATGCAGCATTATACCGAGACCACCGAAAGATAAATCTATTTTCGGTGGCCTTGATTGTACGCTGTACAGAAAACTCGATTGCGCCGAAGAAACTTCAGCGCATTTTTTACTTGTTTCAGCGATTAACGCTGCAAGGTGGTTTCTCGTTATATTTAGAGAGTGACAGTTAAATCACTAGATTCTATTTTCACGTCTCAAACGAGAGTTGCTATAACCAAAGTACTGTAAGTAAAATCTAGAATTAAGTTTACGTAAATGTTAATTCGGATAACAGAGAATGAAATTATAATCTTCCTATATGTCAGAATGAGTAATGAGTTCAGTTACAGGCTGGGAGACTCGGGGAGACTCCTGAGGGGATTCTTAAGGCTGGAATCTTCAGCGCGGAGCCTGGACTCCCATTTTATAAAGATGGATATGGTTAATAAAATTATGCAGGGAGGGAGAGAGGGAAGGAAAATGTTGAGGTGAAATTGAATTAATGAGAGGGGGTGGAAATGTGAGAGCTGAAAAGACAGGAATTTGAGCATGGTAACTGGATTAACAAGTCTGGGTATGGCTCGGAATATTTGAGGTGCTTTTCGGTCAGGGAAAATGAATTAGGTGTGATTTTCTGCACATGTTACAAAAATGTGGTTATGTGCTTTTATATATATATATATATATATATATATATATATATATATATATATATATATATATATATATATATATATGGTCTGCAGTGAATCATAACTAGACCAGAAGAGTAGAAGAGTGAGTGATTTTTGCTTACGTTGTGGGAAATTACTGCATGCATTCAGCAAGAAATATTAATGGATGAGATGGGATGTGGGACCTTGTGACATTAGTTACAATGTTAATGTAATCACCATTCTGATAAGACGTAATAAGTTATTTATGCAAAGGTGTACTGAACTGGCAGACGATTTTCAGGATGATCTGTGTACTTGAGAATGCGAAGAAATAGAATGCCAATATTAACGATAATTTATTTATACGCGTTTTTACTGAATAACAGATGATTTTAAGGGTAATCTAGATACTAAAGAATATGAAGACATGGAATGCCAATATTAACGATAATTTAATTATAAACTTTTCTACTGAACTAGCAGATCATTTGAAGGGTGATCTAAGCACTTAAGAATATGGAAAAATAGAATGTCCATATAAACGATACGAAAGTAAAAGAAAAAATAACAAAATCTTGAGATTATATATCGAGCAGTCTCCTAGCCCCTGATTAGAAGTGAAAAGATGTAGTAGACGAATAAAAAGGAAAATTTTAAAATAAAAACGTTCTTCTAGGTAAATTATCCATGTGCAAATGCTCAGCTTTTATGTGGATTTCAATTGTATTCTTTACTTACATCAGTGAGGTTAGCCTTGCTTCTTCATGTACATTTATGAAAGACTATATACAGTATGGCAGTTTTTCATTTCCAGAATGTAGAATTGTATGACTTCCTCTGCATTTGTGACAAGTCCTTTCAGGAGTCGGATGTATCATCACTTGAGAAGTGATGTCTTTATATATATATATATATATATATATATATATATATATATATATATATATATATATATATATATATATATATATATATATATATATATATATATATATATATATATATATATATATATATATATATATATATATATATATATGTATATATGTATGTATACATATATGTATTATTTATGCATGTATATATTATATATATATATATATATATATATATATATATATATATATATATATATATATATATATATATGGGTGTGTGTATTATAGACATACATGCACAATTGCATATACAAATATACAAAATTTCTCACCTCCGAGAAAGTTATAGTCTTGTTTAGATGTATATTTTGTCTTGTTTGTTTTTAGAAACTCCTAAGAAGTTATGTTTTGGAAAGTTTTACCAAAAGCTGTGACTCGTGCAAGGGAACAAGTGTTTAGGTTTTTGGGAGAGAAAGGAACGGAACCTTTTGGAGAAGTGGAAAATACTTTTATTTATGTATGTATTTTTAACTTAGAATTTTATTTATTCATTTTTATTTTAGTGGGGGCCAGGTTTGGATCTCTCAGCTTGGCGGAGGCTTGCGGTTTCTGAACATCGCTGTTTAATTAGTAGCAACGCTTATTACCGCTAGATTTCTCTCTCTCTCTCTCTCTCTCTCTTTCTCTCTCTCTCTCAGTATATGGATCATGTGGGTACAAAGGTTCAATGGAACTGAGGTAATATGTGGGTCTGCATGATTCACTTGTGTTGTCACATTGTTGTTCATTGGCCTGTGTTGTCGATCTGTGTTATTCATCCTTTGACCTGGAAGTATCGCTTTCATTTATTTATTTATTTTCTTTGGACATTCCATTGTTTTTTGTCATTTTCTAGAACAATAGACGAATTTTGCTACAGTCTGTGAAAAACAGGATTGAAATTCTAAGCGTTTTTTGCCCTTCTCTGTAGAGTCTCTTAATTGGTCCATGGTTTGTGCGTGACGTCAGTCTGTTCTCGATGCCAGAATGATTGTTGTGGAAATGTTTATACTTAACCTAACCTGATTTTAGACTGCTATGAAGAGGAAGTGCTTGGAGAGTGTGATTACCATTGTATATTGCTAACATGCTTTTTACTTATGTGTTGGCAGTTTTAACTTATTCAGCTGAAGGTATATGACAATGTAATGGAATTGAATATAAAGTATAGGCCAAAGGCCAAGCCCTGGGACGTATGGGGTCATGCAGAGCTGAAAGTAAGAAGCTTTTCAAAGTGTAACATGGTGGGGGAACCTCTCAGTTGCCCGATGAAACAATTGTTAGGAGAGGGTGGAAAATAAGATGGAAGATAGGTGATATGAACGGAGATACAGTAAAAGGAATGAAAGGGGTTGCGGTTAGGGGTCGAAGAGACGCTGAAAATAACCTAAAGTTAGTTACAGGGAGCTTAGTGTATATAATTATGTAGAACTTTTGATGTGAACCGGATTGAGTGGATGATTCTATAAGCTTAAGTGTGATGTGTGTATTTATGCACAAGCTACGTGATTGCACGTCTCTATACGTTTCACCCATGTAACTTTATGCTTGTGTTATCAGCATCCATACATAATTTAACGCTGCTTTATTTAATTTAACTTGGAAACATGAATTATATAACTACAAGTGGACGGGAAAATGTTTAATAAGCTTGAGCGGTATTCATCACTGTTTCTGTGTTATATATTATGTATACGCGCGCGCGTGTGTGTTTAAAGTGTATGCATAGTGCCTATTGTACAAAACGGCGAGAGTAACTTTAATTAGCAACTGATCTTTAAACCCTTCAAACATTAGTTTGTGAAAAAGCTCTCTCTCTCTCTCTCTCTCTCTCTCTCTCTCTCTCTCTCTCTCTCTCTCTCTCTCTCTCTCTCTCTCTCTCTCTCTCTCGATGTGTTATAAGCTATGGGATGGTCTTTGTTCGCGTGCCAGATATAAAACCCCTTTTGAACGCTTCCGTGCGCTCATTTGGGGAGATTTGAAAGAACCGTTTGAAAGGAAGGTCCTTTTTCATGATGTAAATATTTTGTTATTGGCACCTTATGTGAAAGGGTAGAGAAACCGAGAACGAATCTGAAATATTATTTGGAACTGGTTTGTCATATATATATATATATATATATATATATATATATATATATATATATATATATATATATATATATATATATATATATATATATATATATATATATATATATATATATATATATAATATATATATTTATACTGTATATATATTATGAAATTTTATACATTATATCATATATATGTGTATATATATACACATATTTATTTATATATGATATATATGGATAAAATTTATATATATATATTATATATATATATATATATATATATATATATATATATATATATATATATATATAATTTTAATATCTATATTATATGTATATTTATATATATAAATGCGGAGAGAGAGGAAGATAGGAGAGTTGGCTCTAGAGCCTGTTAACTTCCGTTCTTAACCAGCTATTTTCGAATAAGGTTGCTAGCGATAAACAGAGACAGTGAATAGTCATGGGTTACATGTATTCATGTTGCTTGAAAGCAAGCAGATTTTTGGACAGAAACAAATAAAAGTCATCATGAATATAGTTCAAAATATTTTGCGATATTTGTAGTTACAAGCACACATACACATATATATGTATGTATATATATATATGTATATGTGTGTATGTATATGTATACTGTATGTGTGTGTGTTTATATATATATATACACACATTCATACACATACGTATAGAGAGAGAGAGAGAGAGAGAGAGAGAGAGAGAGAGAGATTGCTTGACGTTGAATGTATCTTTCACCTCGCACACGACTGGTTTTGAAGGATCTGCAATCTGTGGACTGTGAAGAGAGTATTGGGCACAACTCGAAAGAGAAGTTTTCTGATCTCTGATACTTACCTTTTGTATCCCCTTTGGGTCTGGGCTCTGGGGTTAGTCTAGCCTGCCTCTCTCTCTCTCTCTCTCTCTCTCTCTCTCTCTCTCTCTCTCTCTCTCTCTCTCTCTCTCTCTCTGACAGTCGCAAGCACACTGACTCAAATAATTTTATGATTATAGAAGGCTGACAGTGTTGTGCTGAAAAGGTAGTTTATATCATTGTAAATCAGTTGTGGATAATTGTAAATTTTAATCAGTTGTTAATGTAGATAATTGTAAATATTAATTGATTGTAACTGTAGCTCATTGTAAATTTTAATCGATTGTAAATGTGGATCGTTGTAAATTTTAATCGACTGTAAATGCAGATCACTGTAAATTTAATCAGTTCTAAATGCAGATAATTGTAAATTTAATCAGTTATAAATGTAGATCATTGTAAATTTTAATCGATTGTAAATGTAGATTGTTGTAAATTTTAATCGATTATAAATGTAGATCATTGTAAATTTTAATCGATTGTAAAAGCAGATCACTGTAAATTTAATCAGTTGTAAATGTAGATAATTGTAACTTTTAATCAATTGTAAACGTAGATCATTGTAAATTTTAATCGATTGTAAATGCAGATCACTGTAAATTTAATCAGTTGTAAATGTAGATAATTGTACATTTTAATCAATTGTAAAGTTTCAGGCTCGTGTTTTTGTAATATTTGGAATGGAATTCAGTCACGTTTACATCAGATATTACAACAGTATTTAGTTATTTAATATGGAGTAATGGTAATAAAACTGTCAAAACAAGGATACAAGAAAAAATGATTAAAACTCAAAGTGACAAACTATCAGATTTATCAGAGTATAAAATATATAATGATCAGATTTGAATAATCTACCGTTGCCAGTATAATGACCAAATGAAATTGAGGTCATCCCATTCATTAGGGCAAGGCCAATTTTGATGTGATTTTCGGAATGATGACCTCCCCAATTAGGAGCTTATCTCATTAATGAGGAAGCAGAATAACAATACAAAATACGGATTCATTTCTGTATTATGACTTGCATAGTTACCGATGGAGATCCTGCTATTTTGAAGGGTTTCTCTCTTCCCTCTTCTTCGCAATATTCAGGTTTTTTGTTTTATCCTCATCGTACTTCGTTATTTATAACCGTGGTCTTCGGAACTTGCAATTGCAAGGGTATCCCGATTGCCGCAGTTGCGACAGAAAATCTTGTGATGGCAACAGCTGTGGTCTGTCATCTCTTTGTGCTTGCTTGAGATCTTTGAAATTTGTTGTTCTTAAAGTTACACTTTTACTTTGTGTTTACATAGTTTTGTTTCATTCCCCGCTAAGGAGAAACCTTAGCCTTGCTCCATTTACACTTCTGTATGCATATTTGAAATTTTTCGACTTAAACTTACACGTTTACTCTAATTTACAGTAGTTTTTTTTATCTCCTCTCTAAAGAAAAAACTTTATGCATGGTCTCTTTTACACTTGCGAAGGGGTCTTTAAATTGTTTTTAACTTAAAAAACTTATACTTTTATTCCGTATTACGGTAGTTTAGTTGCGTCTCCCCTTTTAAGGAAATCCTTAGACATGCTCCCTGTATACTCGTGTGTGTCTGAAGAATCAAGGTTCGTGGCGACATAAGTCAGTATCACGACTTCTGACTTCGAAGCATCGATAACGATAGCGCTTCTAGGAAAAACCTTATTACCATTTTGCATGATAATGCAATTCGCTCAGTGGACGCAAAAATTTCCAATTGCATTCCCAGTCATAAAAGCAACGAATGGTAAACAGCTATTTACGCAGAATTGCGTTCAGTGGTATCATTAGAGGCAAAATTTAATATTCATGTGATCTTATTCCAGAATATCAGCGCGAAATTAATGACATTGTTGTGCCGTTATGCTCGAGAGGCTGACAAATGGCCGGGAAAATCTTTGTGTATGGCTTTGGCGAAAATCCACTGAGCTCGTTGACGTTCAGTTTTAAGAATTTGACAAACGCCATGCTTTTTAAATTTCATGTGTTCGAATCTGACGAAAATCAATGAAAATTCGTAACCTTTATACGTGCTGAATTAGAAGAAAGGTTTTGCAATGCCTTTACCTTTTGTGTACGAATTTGGAATAACAAACAAACCAAAAAAAAAAAAGATTGAAATCTTGGACCTCTGCGTACGAATCTGTCTAAAAATTTACATATTTGAACTTGACAAATATGACGAAAATAGTGGATTTTATCGAATATCACGAAAAACAATGGAATTTTTTTTATGCGTACTTGACAAAAAGCACAGAAAATCCTTGGCCTTAAAGGTGAAATGGATGAATTAGACGAGAATAATTGAAAAAAGTATTGATTTTAAACCTTTTTTTATTCCTCCCAAAATTATTAGGAGGAAGAGAGATCAGCCTTGAACTTTGGGGTGATAAACCAAAATGGTTCGGGTGATAAATCTTATATATGGCTAATTCGCTTATTGTTGATGGATTACCCTCCGCTTGACGACGCCCCTGCATTAATCTGGGAACGTGACACATTTCACGTTCAGGTTTAGTAATGTTTTTTAGTAAGTTTCTGCAGTACCTCACTTTCTTTGATATAGGCAGTTTCGCTTGTGATTGTACTAATTCCTTTTCTTTTTGAAATGAGCTTTGATATTTTATTTTTTAACTCTCTGCAGTAGCTCAATAGTAGGTTTGATTTTTTTAAACAGTTGTAATGGAACAATTTCATGTGAGGAAAATAAGGAAATTTATTGTTTTTTGTGGGTAAAGTTACAGATAATGTGAAGAAATAAAGGCAGATTTTATTGGTGAATAATTAAACTTTATACGAAAAAAGTTCTGAATGTGTAGTGGAAGAAAAATATCCATTTTTGTGAGGATAAAAATTATTATTGCTGAAGGAAAAAAGTCTTTTTGTAAGCAAATAAATCGTTCATTCTTGAGGGGAAGAAAAATTCCCCTTTTGTGAGAAACGAAAAACTAATTTTATGAGGAGCACAAATTTGAATTTTTATGTAGTTCAAAGAAAAAAAAAAAAAATCAGTCAGACGAGGAAAGAAAATAATATTTGCTTTTTAATTTAAATCACTGAAAACTGGAGAAACATAAAAGAAAGATTTTTTTTAAAGATTCGGTCTGTGTACTAAAGAGTTTGTGAACTTTCATTACGTTATTTTTTTCGGTGGTATATGTTTCTGCAATGGGCTTGCTGCTTTTGGCCATATCGGCTTTTAAATGCAAAGTCCAACTTGCTCACTCTGGCCTCATTGTGACCCACTTCCCTTTCCTCTTTGCACCGGAGGTTTGATCGTTAATAATATTTTTATTATTATTATAATTGCGGAAGAATTGCACAGAGCGAAGAAAGTAACGAGAATGTTTCACAAAATGAAAAAACCCTCCTTACCCCCACCCCTTCAGATGCAAGTGTCATATTTTAAATGATAGGTCGTTAGCTTGGTTTCGGCTTATTGTCCGCAGGCATCAGGAAAGCCTTGGCGGAATGCCTGCATTGCCTGTTAATTGATGTAAGTGCATGCTGCAGCAATGAAAACTGCATTGCCTGGTGCAGCAGTGCATTATCGTTAAGCTCTCTCTCTCTCTCTCTCTCTCTCTCTCTCTCTCTCTCTCTCTCTCTCTCTCTCTCTCTCTCTCTCTCTCTCTCTCTCTCATAAATATATATTATATATATAGATGTATATTACATATATATAACAGTATGTATAAATATATATTTATACACATATATAATGTATATATGTATATGTATGTATGCATGTATGTGTGTGTATATATATATATATATATATATATATATATATATATATATATATATATATATATATATATATTACACACATGGTATACAGTAGGTATGTAAATACAAGCAATCCGCACACAGACGTATGTGCAAACCCTGATATATATACATACATATATATATATATATATATATATATATATATATATATATATATATGTGTGTGTGTGTGTGTGTGTGTGCGTGTGTGTGTGTGTGTGTCTTATCGGACATCAGCCTCTCAGTCCATTATGCTTTGGATTTTGTTATTTATATTTATTTATCAAGTTCGTAATACAAACCAGGAGTCAGTTTTGGAAAATAATGGTACTGAGTTTGCACGTGGTGTATGAAATACGATTTAATTTAGCCCTTAGACGTCATGCTGTCAATTGTGTCATCACTTATGACGGTTAAAATTCGTAATCTGTTATTCTGAGATGTTTGGTGAAGGCATAACTCACAGTTACATGTAATGTAACGTGATGTAATCTGTCATACCCTCAGTTATATTTTTCATGAAATTCATTAAAAGCAGAAGGGCTTGCGTGATGTCATGAAACATATTCTTATGCACAAAGACACATAACAAAATATAATTTACTGTAATTTGTATCCTTCTTGGCGTAATGTTCAGCAGTGGCAGCTTTCTCGAACCTGACAATTAGTAATTTTGTCAGATGTAAATTGAAGGAATCGATTGTAAGAAATTATTCATTGTGAACAATCCCGTTGCGTTGGTGCATATTGAACACGCACACACACACACACATACACTCTCTCTCTCTCTCTCTCTCTCTCTCTCGCTAGTGTGCACTTCCACATATTCCAAACTATGCGCTTTCCTCCCTCCCAACATATGAGTTAAATAATGCATATTTTTATTTGTTCTATATGAATTTAGTATTATATGAATGATGATTTATTTGATTTTAGTTTCAATATAAAACTGCCATGTCGAATTCAATAAGGAGTCACTGAGCATCACTGTTTTGATTTAATTTATCACGAATTTTAATATTGCTATATATGTAAATCTGGGATTAATTGAACAGTTCCTGTGTTTGTATTAAAATCAATAAATATGTATTAGTCTTTGTGGTTCAGATGGGAACTGAAATGACAAACATTTTGTATTTTATTCGCTGTTATTTTTAGCTGGGTTGCTCTGACGATCACTAGCGGATCGGGGCGGGGGCCACCTGGGCACGTGGCCCCCCCCCATGAAAAATAATGATAAAATAATAATGTTGAAGATTTAGATAATAATGACATAAATAAGAAATATAAAAAAGGGAAAAAATTAAGATTTGATTAAGGAAATATATATATACAGTATATATATGTGTGTGTGTGTGTAATATGAAAATTGGTGCCCCGCCCCCTCCCATGAAATTTTTCTGGATCCGCTAGTGTCTGACGTGTTAGTTCATATGATGGTCCTGGAAAATTCCACGATTAATGTAGCTTTACAGGAAAAATTCTGTAGTTCAATTCAGCAGTTGTGATGATTTTCTGTGCTAAGGGCATGTACTGGGTATGTTTATACATGCGACAATTTTTGATAACTTTATTATTGGTGTCCAGTAATCAAGTTGTCATGTCTGTTTTCATGTTCCCATATTCATTGTTTTATGGCGGGTGAGGAGTACTTCTGGAAGAACACGACTACTAGAAAGGACACGTAAGCGTCATTTTACATGCACAATTTATAGGATTATCGACCCTAAGGCACATACGGTGTCTGATTTTTACCCTTCACAAATCCTACCAAAGTTGTGGCATTTATTATTTCCCGCATTATTGCTTTTGCAAAAACCCTGTGGCGTAGCGGATATCTATCCATCTGGAATATGATTTATGAATTACTGCCAGAAAAATTTGATATTTGATATTGGATATTTGACCTTGTTTGTGTTGGAAGTATAACCAAAATAAATTGCCCTTCTAAGTAGAATTGCCAGATACTTGTGGTCCTTAGGTGTTTTTAGGGATATCGTATTATGCGTGTAAATATTTCGCTTGAAAATAGGAGATAAAAAAGCTTGCATGAAATATTGTGCGTATGCAAAGTGCAGGCCTCTCCAGGAGACTGTCTTCAAACAATGTTTACAAACTATTTGCACTTGTTTATGAATTGTTTTTCAAGGAATAATTGCAGACTGTTTTTAAACAGTTTGCAGCATTTTCCAAAACCATTTTTGAAGACTACTGGTTTATAGCCTGCAGACATTGTTTGTGAACTGTTTGCAACTGTTGGTGTGTTAAAAGTGTGCACACTGTTTCGAACAGTTTGCAGACTGCTTGCTAACATCTCAGAAACAGCTGGTCATCATCGTTTGCCAAAAGTTTCCTTGTGAAATGGAGCACAGAGAGAGGGAGAGGTTGTCATTCAGGCGAGTATTATTTTATCTTCTAAAACTGGTTGGGTTTAGGGTGAATGCAAATCAAATTACGTGTGCGTGTTTGTTCGTGTGTGTTTGTGTGTATGTGTGTTTGTGAGGCAGAGGATCTGGGGAGAGTGGAGCCGGGGAAAGGAGAAATGCCATGGTGGAGTCCTGGCAATAATTGGATTTAAGCTGAAAGATAAAGAAAGAGAGACTTAATGAGAGTCCTTTGGAAATTAGAGAATGAAGAAAATCTGTGGGGTTTTTAATTCGTTAAAGGGAGATTCTGTCCGTTCCCTCTTCCTCTTCTTTTTGTGAAAGTTTGGCATCTCTACACACTCAAAAATAGTTCTTCTCAACAGTTTTAACCCTTTTTTTTTAACTTTCATTTGTATTCAGCATCCACACTTTACTTCCATAAAGGAAAGATAGCTCATCAGTCCCATATACATTTCCACCTTCCTTAGCACAGAGAGTCCAAGTTTCCTCCCAGTTTTCGCATTTACTTAGCTACCTTTTCTTTTGCGTTTCCTCTTGTCTCTCCAATCATCATCCTTCATGTTTACTGTAAAATGCTCATATTAAAATTCACTGCTTCGTCTTCCTATTAACCGCTCTCTCTCTCTCTCTCTCTCTATACATATATATCCATACATATAAATATATATACATATATATATATATATAAATAAATGTATTATATATATGTATATATATATATATATATATATATATATATATATATATATATATATATATATAGAGAGAGAGAGAGAGAGAGAGAGAGAGAGAAAATGACAGGCAGAACTTCTGCTTGTCATTTTCCTGTGGTCTTCGCTTATATACTGAAGTCACGTGCAAGGACTCTGATTTTCTATGCACACACACACACACACACACACACATATATATATATATATATATATATATATATATATATATATATATATATATATATACATAAAGAGAGAGAAAATGAATAAGTGCTTGTTTAGTTTCTTGCAAGCATTTACGTCTCTTTCCTCTTGTAATACAAACCCGACAGAACGCCGGCCAAACGAACGATGAGAACAATACATTTCAGGAATAAGGCTTCGTCTCAAAGTTGACAGCTTCAGAAGCCGCACATCACAATCCCTTAGGAATGGCGGAGGAGGAGGAGGAGGAGGAGGAGGATTGTTGAGACAGAGCTCGAGCCACAATTTATGTTCTTTCTATTCGAGATAAATCTGTTCGGGGTTACCGGCTCCGAAGGATAGTCGGCTTGTGCAATTACCCAAGTCACAGATACCGACATTCAGGTCCAAGCGATTTAGTGGCAGGATCAGCAAGCCTCTCGGGAATTAAAAGATAGATTTATCTTTGAAGGAAAATGTTTCGATCATTACGAAAGTTGTCAAATATCCCCGTTACTAACATTTAGCATCCCAGCAGCTGCCGTAATTTTTTTATACCCTCATTCCTGGTGTTAAATATATATATAGTACCCAAACCATTGAAAAGTCACGGTATTACAAGAGAGGGTCGAGTCGACAGGTCCCGGGTAGTGCGACGTAACGTACATTCCCGTAGCTCTGAAGAAGTACCTTCATTTTGCTCAACTGTTTATTTAGGGATCAGGAGTGGGAGAGATTGACCCCGGACTAGATGTTGGCAAGTCTGCGTGTGGAGTTTAGTACGTGTGGACTGTTGGTGCTGTTCAGAAGAAAACTAGATATATAAATTACATGTCTATTTTTGTATACATTTCCATAAATATATTTTTCTGATTTTAATTATTATAGTAAAAAGATGATTCTTCCATTATATTCTCCTCAGTCATGAAGGAGTTTTCCTTTCAGACTCATATAGTAGCTTGCTTCATATATTAGATGACGAATTTAAATTCTTTAGATTGGTGACTACGTAAAGTTTATGTTTACGTTTGTAATAAAAAAAAGATATTCGTGACAGTCATAATTGTGACAGTTTGAATGTCTTGGGAAGAAAATTACAGTATGCACATGGTTGAAATATGATATGAATTTATATGTTATTATGATAATGTTTGAATTGTTCATTTAATATACTTTGCAAGCTTCTGTCCGCGCAAGAAGAAATATTTCAAGACTGATGAGAATCTAGTGGAAGAATCGTCCTGACACTTGAAATGCAGACCAGATCAATTGAACGGATAACATAAATGTCAGCTCTTACGAAAATTACGCGATTGATTAATAATTTTATCCTGCCTAACCTCTAAAGAAACACCGAAATGCAAACAAGTAAAAACACAAACAAGTAAAAAATGCGCTGAGGTTCCTTCGGTGCAATCGAGTTTTCTGTACATCGCATAATCAAGGCCACCGAAAATAGATCTATCTTTCGGTGGTCTCGGTATAATGCTCTATGAGCCGCGACCCATGAAACTTTAACCACTGCCCGGTGGTGGCCTATCCTATATCGTTGCCAGAAGTGCGATTATGGCTAATTTTAACCTTAAATAAAATAAAAACTACTGAGGATAGAGGGCTGCAATTTGGTATGTTTGATAATTGGAGGGTGGATGATCAACATACCAATTTGCAGCCCTCTAGCCTTAGTAGTTTTTAAGATCTGAGGGCGGACAGAAAAAGTGCGGACGGACAGACAGACAAAGCCCGCGCAATAGTTTTCTTTTCAGAAAACTAAAAGGCGATATACTGCCTCTAGAAAATGGATTATTTTAGGGACGAGGGAAAATGGAAGCTTGTTGAAAATTTCAAAAATTTGGAAGTTAAGTGAAAAATCAGTTGCCGAAACTGGCTCACTTTTTGTAGCTGGAACTGTTTCCAGCTGAGAGAGAGAGAGAGAGAGAGAGAGAGAGAGAGAGAGTGTGTGTGTGTGTGTGTGTTTCATATTTATCAAAAAATGTATATATTGGTTTTTACTATAAAAATATATTTTGATTTGTTTTATATTCACGAATGATTGAGTTACCTTTCCTCACATTAACCCTCACTCTGCCAATATTCTAAATAAGAGAAAATTCGAAAATATGTATGATGTCTTTTAAGACTGAGTGAAGAAGACAGAAGAGTTCAAGTTAGAGAGACACTTTATTTGTATCCATATTATTTATAGATGGCTCGATTCAGCCCCTTAAGATCCCTGCTTATCTAATTTTGCAGCCGCTGGTGCAGACAGGGGCCGTTCTGCCAATTTACGCCTGATTTATTTTGTGTTTATACACATCTGTATTAATAACCCTCGCATATCTTTGTGCCTGTTTGATTTTCTAGGGTTGGGCATCCCTTTGTTATACCTCCGTAATGAATAACGCCCTCGTCCGTAATTTGCCTTGCAAAATGTTTGCATTCCTTCGATATTTCATTTTAATGGCAGCGACACGCCTCTCTCTCTCTCTCTCTCTCTCTCTCTCTCTCTCTCTCTCTCTCTCTCTCTCTCTCTCTCTCTCTCTCAGCGCTCCTTCCATTGTCGAGGGGAAGCGAGTGGTGATTCTCTTATGCAAATCCCGGACAGAAGTGTCTGAGGGAGGGGTCCACCCTTCCCCTGAGGGACCACCCCCCTGCAGTAGTTCGAGTTTATGAGATGCCTGCAAAATATTTGCTTCCTCCTACGACCTCTCCTTCAGCCCTGGCCAATAAGTCAGTGTCCTTGTTTATCTCTGGGCGAAGGGGGATTGTATGTATATGTTTATGTTTATATATAGATATATCATATATATTATATATATATACATATATATATATATATATATATATATATATATATATATATATATATATATATATATATATATATATATATATATATATATATTTGCATGTATGTATGTATATGTATATATATATTTATTAATTTATTTATTTATATACATATGTATATATGTATATATATATATATATATATATATGTTTATTTATTTATTTATTTTATTTGTTTATATGTATATATGTAATTATGTGTGTATGTACGCATGTATGTATATACATATATGTGTGTGTGTGTGTGTGTATGAGTACAACCTGGTGGGTGGGTAACTCCCCTGCAAATAAAGTAGGACATGCCTCAGTAAAGGACTTCCGTAAAAAATAGCAGAGAAGTACGAAATGGACTTGTTTTCCAGTGGGAAGGAAATATGCGAAGTACAGTAGCACTGTTTTCTGCTTTTTATGGTTTGTTTTTAGCAAAATGCCACAGTTCTATGGGAAAGCAACTGTCATTTAAGTCACAGAGTTCATTGTATGGCAGTAGTTTTTATAACCCCCACACAAACAAATACATTATATTTCTATATATATATATGTGTGTGTGTGTGTGTTTGTTTATATATGCAGTATATATTACATATATGTGTATGTATTTATAAGTATATATATATATATATGCATGTATGTATATACGTATGTGTATATATATACCTAAATGTACACACACACATATATATATATATATATATATATATATATATATATATATATATATATATATATATATATATATATATATATATATATGTACCGTATATTTAATAAAACTACTTCGCCTCGCTTTCTCCATCAACTGTGTCGTAAACATAACGCTTGTAGTGCTGGTCCCTCGCGTTCCATCATTACCATTAATCTCTTGCCAAACTTTACGAGTATGGTTTGTTGGTAATGATTGAGTAGAAAGGTCCAGACTTAATTCATTTCAATATGACTTTTACTAATGGTTCAGGTACATTTTGAATTTCCTCGTTTTATTTTGCGAAAGTCGACTTTACGACGTGTTTATTTTCCTCGAGCTCCACAAAATTGGTAAAGTTTACATTTCGGGTAAATGTTTCAAATATTTTAGGGGATTAGATAAAAAAAATGAGTTAAAATATAGTAGCTTATATTACTCAACTGCAGTTAGGTAATCGATTATTTCGTCAGAGCATTTAGAATTTTTCATACTTGCGTGATCTCACAATTTAAGCTCAGCAATGTTCCAGTGAGTCATATCATGCACTGAGTCATATCATGTAGATCATATCAGTGAGTCATATCATGCAGATTACAATAAGATTCAGGTTTTTTATTTTTATTTATTTTTTTTTTTTGCGAAAATGTGCAAAATAGGCGATATGACACTTGTACTTAATAGTTTGGGGACTGCTGCTTTAGTATTTTCTTCTTTTACAGACTTACCGTGCAGTTTGCATAAGTAATATATATGCAAAACTAATAAATGCAGCAAAAAGCCATTGTACGTAGGCGACGTCAATTGCGTGTGTTGAAAAGACATAAAACCTCTTGACCTAACCTGACCTACCTTTACATCTCATAGAATGCAATTCCCTACCCTGTCTGTAGGGGCGTCGCCCCACCATCCACCTGGATGTAATTTTTGACACCTTGTGAAGATGGTCTTTTAATTATAAAGGCATGTTCCCATTATGTCAGGTGCCTTTGTCTCAAGTTTCTGTTATGTCACCTTTTCCTCATTTACTCCCAAACCATCTCCCTTTCTATCACTCAGGATTGGAAAGAAGCTGTCCCTTGAGAATGAAACCCTAATGAAAGGAGTGTGTGTGTGATGCAGTTATTTAGAGATCATAGCTTGACTCGGAGAGCTGATTTTAGATAACTTATTTTAGACTAAATGTGGTATTAGATATTTTAGGCGAAAAGTGGTTGTAGATCAGGGTTTTCTGGTGAAATGCTTTTGTTTTTTGGTCTGTGCAAGCTAGAAATTTCATGAGCTTAAAGCCTAATAGAAATAATATGTGGTGAGATACAATCCATGCTATTCAGACTTGAGTATTGGGATTTTAAGCAACGCCATGTAAAATGGAAAGAGGAATGTCACTTGACCATGCGCAAAATTAGATATTATGCCAAATTTATGAAATAGGTACAATTAAATTGATTTAAGTCTTATTAAAAAAACAAATTTATATCTAACAAAAAAACAAACTTATATCTGGATGATATTGAGTAGAACGACAATTTTTTTTTCTAGATCGACAACATTTGGTTCACATCTTGACAGCAGGGATCACTGATAGGAGAGCCTCCTTTATCATCGGATAGGACTTCAAGAAAGGTCAAAGGCAGGTTCCACTTGGAAGGAGAGAGGGGGTGCAAAGTCGAAAACAGCGTCCTTAAAGGAGCTTCACCTGAGGAGATTACATCACTTTGTAGATTCTTAGCGAGACGCCCCCAAAGAACCCTTACATAATCGTGGCGGTTGTATTTTGAGATAATCTGGATGGAGGGAGGTTATGTAATCTTATTGGTAAACATTCTGACAAAAGCTTCACAAAAGACTACAAAGTCGAGATTTCCATTCTCAGCGAAACTCACAGAAGATTACGTGATTATGTAAGTCATTTTTTTTTTTTATAAAAGTATGTTTTGTGCTGGATAAGGTTTTTTTTGACAGGGTAATACTTTAAGCCGGGCCTCTATATTTCCACAATGCGTGAGATCTGAGCCGTTGAATAACTTTCCCGGAAATGTAGAAGAAAGATGTCTGTGGATTGAAATCCAGAAAGGGAATGGTTTGTTTTATTGACTTTTCAGTCGGTAGAGAAAAGAGCTTGGTAATTTCCTAGTGGTAAAAGGTAAGAAAGTTTTCAAGAAATGAAAATTGAAAGGAAAAGTTTCTTTTTCCATCTCTCTCCTTCCTCAGTCGAAGATAATATCCATGTATGCAACCATGATTCGAAATTTGAGTATGGACCAGGTAAGAACTGAGACTAAGTCTGAGGGTTTGTTAAAGTTAGTCTTGAAATGTCGAATCGTTTGCATAGTAGACAGAAACAAGGGTGTAGTTATTATGGTTTATTAAATGTATAAATTACGTTGCCGAGACAAACAAGGATACTTACCTTGACTTTTATTAAACAACGAGAAGGCGTCATGAAGAGAACAGTTTGTATACGAACTGAAAATTTGAAAGGGAAAACAATACCAGCTTTCTGTGTGCGTCTGTGTATGAGAGAGAGAGAGAGAGAGAGAGAGAGAGAGAGAGAGAGAGAGAGAGAGAGAGAGAGAGAGAGAGAGAGAGAGAGAGAGAGAGAGAAAGGAAATTGATTATTTGGATATACGAAAGGAATAGGAATCCGGATCAAGTGTTTATTGTTGAAAGGAGAGCAGCATTGTTCGAAGTCAGTGCTGTATAAAATATCTATATAATATCTCGGGAGAGAGAGAGAGAGAGAGAGAGAGAGAGAGAGAGAGAGAGAGAGAGAGAGAGAGAGAGAGAGAGAGAGAGTTGTGGTTAGGCCATTGCTGTATCCATTGCATGCGGATAGAAAGGGAGAAATAGTGTTTTCGTTGAAGGCACTGCACTATTATTTATTTATATACATATCCGGAGAGAGAGAGAGAGAGAGAGAGAGAGAGAGAGAGAGAGAGAGAGAGAGCTTTGGTTCAACCCATTGCAACACCATATTTCTCTATCGTGAGAGAGAGAGAGAGAGAAGAGAGAGAACTCACATAAACGTTGGAAGGACTAGCATTTCAAAATAGACCTCTCTCTCTCTCTCTCTCTCTCTCTCTCTCTCTCTCTCTCTCTCTCTCTCTCTCTCTGTGAGCGAGAGAACAATGGAAGATTACTGGTCTCCCGGTGCTTTGTTTCCTTTCAGTCCGCAGCCTACCTTTTTTCCTCTTCATCTCGATGTTTTCCTTCTGTCTGGATGACGGCGAGTGAGGGGAATAATATTGTCCCGATTTCTTTTCACCTCCGAGTGTTATTGATTACGTGTGCGTCGCTTATTTGTATCGCCTTGTTATATACGTGAACGAGGTTCCGTCAGCACCGTTGTTATTGGTGTGACCGTGCCGTCGACATTCATGGTAATGTGAGGTAGGGTTGAGATGGTTGGTAGGGTCTGTCTCTTAGCTACGATCAAGGTGTAGCCTGGCTATATGTATATATATATATATATATATATATATATATATATATATATATATATATATATATATATAGATACACGTAGCTGTAGCTACACACCTTGTATATATACATATATATATATATACATACATAAATACATATTTACATACATCCTAAAACTTCGACCACTGTTCTTTTCAGTTGATTATACCTTTGGGTATAGCAGCCTCAATCCACGATATATATATGTATATATATATATGTATATATATATATATATATATATATATATATATATATATATATATATATATATATATATATATATATATATATATAATATGTCATTTTATGTCCTCTTGTGAGATGTATAAATATACTTGCCCCAGGTGTAACTGGGGGAATTATGTGGGAATCCACACGGAGGCTCCTTAAGGTAAGCATCTACCATCATAGAGGCGTCAACTTCGGACAGGCAGCAGCAGTCTCACGGACCCGGAACATCCTAATACAAGGACTTATTCTATAACCTGTAAAACTTGCAGTGAGAATAAAGATTTTAAAACCGTCGGGCAAACACCCAGCATCCATGAATCATCCATTTGAGAATCCGTACTGAGCAAACAACTGGTTCCCCCTATTAAACAAGCACTCAGCATCCACTCGCCCTTTCTTGTCTTGAGGTACAATAATTTTTCCTTCTTTTAACATTTTTGTCATTTCCCTCCTTTTGTGTTTCTTTTATTGTGGTGGAAGGTTGGTCCAGTAGGACGTCTTTCTTGGTGAATTTTAACGTATTTTGATTGTCATAAAAGCATATTTTTAAGTGTGCCCGAATTTTATGTCTGAGTTTTATGGTAATTATGTGTGTGTGTGTGTGTGTGTTGTTTTTATCTTTTTTAGAGGCCTTGAAAATGTAATTATTCGAGAATTACGAAACGTCGGGAATAATATGAACAAGAGATGTGATTCTTAGCTGTCCGTCATCATACGTGTTGTTATATATATATATATATATATATATATATATATATATATATATATATATATATATATATATATATATATACATACACATATATATACATATATATGTGTGTGTATTATTTATATACACATATACATATAGCTATATACATATACTTATAAATGTATATATGTATATATGTATATGTAAATATATATGTAAATATATATATAATATATATATATACAGTATATATATATATATATATATATATATATATATATATCTATATATATATATATATATATATATATATATATATATATATATATATATATATATGCACTGTATAATTTTGTACGTCCACACACTATTGGATAGAACCACAATCCTGTACTATATACATACGAATATACAATTTGGTGCGCGAATTGCGGCGTTGTTCCTAACACGTGTGGAAGCGGTCACCTATTTCTCCCCGCCCTTGAGAGAAATTGGTGCGTGAGCCTTATAGTATCCATAAGGGGACCAAATATAATTTAATCCGTATGTGCCGAGATGTAGTGCGTACACGGGAATGCTATCTCGCCCCCTCGCTGCGATATTGCCCGTATGGATGGCTGGGTAGAACCTTTGATGGCCAACTCCGCTCGCTAGATTTGATTTTGAGTATTGTTCTGGCCATTTATGTCGCTGAATGATTTTTATTATCGCCAGGACTTTTGATGACGTGGTGATATGGGTAGAAGTAGTATTTTTATCTCCCTTTAAGCGTCAGTTATGCATGAGAGTAATGTTTTTATAGATTGGTACGCATGTACTCATTCATTCATATATATGTATATTCATATATATATATATATATATATATATATATATATATATATATATATATATATGTATGTATGTATATGTGTATATATATATATATATATATATATATATATATATATATATATATATATATATATATATATATATATATATTTATATATATAACCTATACGTCTTTTTCTTAGAGATAGTGACGTTTTAAGGTATTACTCTTCCGTTTTTTGGCACTTTTGGGATGAGATTGCTGGTTCCATACCCTTCTGGCGCACAGTGGGCAGACTCTTAGATGCTTAATTTCTGCTTAGGCCAACAGACGCACATTTTTTTATATTTTTATATTATTATTATTATTATTATTATTATTATTATTATTATTATTATTATTATTATTATTATTATTTGAAGACACTAGCAACTCCCTCACTAATATTGTATAGTTATAAAAACTCCTTCTCTCTCTCTCTCTCTCTCTCTCTCTGACTTTGCAACGCAAGTGGTAGCGAGTTCAGCTCACAACTGAGTAGGACTGCGTTCGATCCCTGAACCAGACGGGGAAGAACGGCATGGGCTCGTATATTAAAAACTGAGAATGTTTCTTTTGACTCAAACAAAGACCTATGTACTTGGTTATAAGTCGACTGTTGTAAGTCACATCCGCATAGAGAGAGAGAGAGAGAGAGAGAGAGAGAGAGAGAGAGAGAGAGAGAGAGAGAGAAATGTAAAGTCATGAGTGATCAGCACTCTATGAAAGCCTGTACCGTCATGTAATTGCTACTCACAACTGAGTAGACCTGCGTTCGATCCCTGAACCAGACGGGGAAGAACGGCATGGGCTCGTATATTAAAAACTGAGAATGCTTCTTTTGACCCAAACATTGACCTGTGTACTTGGTTATAAGTCGACTGCTGCAAGTCACAGCCGCATAGGAGGAGAGGGAGAGAAAGAGAGAGAGAGAGAGAGAGAGAGAGAGAGAGAGAGAGAGAGAGAGAGAGAGAGAGAGAGAAATATAAAATCATGACTGATCAAGCGCTCCATGAGAGCCTGTACCGTCATGTAATTGTTATGGGAGGACCTCGACGAGGTAATTTTCATCTCCCTAGAGGTTTTCACCTCTAGGGAGATGAAAATTACCATTTATGAGATACTATCACTCTATTAATTTTTGTTTCCCGCTGAAATGTCTCATTTCCTCGTTTCCACCCTCCTCTCATGCCATTAAGCGTCTCTCTCTCTCTCTCTCTCTCTCTCTCTCTCTCTCTCTCTCTCTCTCTCTCTCTCTCTCTCTCTTAAAAGAAAATGCATCCATATTTCACATTATTCCTTCCAGTCGCATCTTATTCAGAAGTGACGATCAATACAGGGTCCCAGTTTCCCCAGAGAGAGAGAGAGAGAGAGAGAGAGAGAGAGAGAGAGAGAGAGAGAGAGAGAGAGAGTCTGAGGTGGCAAAAGACAGAAGTCGTTTCATTGCCAAAAACTGCATGGAGGAGGAGAAGGTAATTAAACCATCACCTGGTCGAAGAACGCCCGGTAATTACACGTCCTGGGCAGATGTTGTTTATAGTGTTTCGGGGTACAAAGAGTAATGTGGGTCATACGGGGAGAGAGAGAGAGAGGGAGAGGGAGAGAGAGAGAGACGGTGTGTCATTGTATGTAATGGAGAAGAATGCGTAGTTTTTTTTTGAGAGAGAGAGAGAGAGTGAGAGAGAGAGGAAATTTTTTTTATGCGTTTTCGACAGGTAAAGAGCTATGCTGAAGAAAGGGTGTGTGGTGGGAGAAACAGCTATAGTATTTGTGGGTGTGGGTATGGGTGTGTGTGTGTTTATGAGAGAGAGAGAGAGAGAGAGAGAGAGAGAGAGAGAGAGAGAGAGAGAGAGGGGATGTTCATCTGTTTTGAAATGAGAAAAATAAGTTTTTGATAGGCAGAGAGGGAGAGAGAGAGAGAGCGTTGTGAGTGTAAAAGAGCGCGTTTGGTATTTAGACGACTGTGCGAAAGGCAGGTCTGTGGAACTGTGAGTTCTTGCATGCATTGTGAGTGTTACGTGGGCGCAAGAGAATTGCTTTTGCGTTCAGGTAGTTATTATAACCTGTCTTTATGATCTCTCGACTTTGTGACGCCAGTTATCAAAAGACAAATAATTTTTTTTTGTTCACTACAGGAGTTCTTTTGTTATCATTGGAACATGTTCTTGTTCTGGTTGGGTTTGTGTCCCGATGCTTTTTTTTTTGTTGTTGTTGTTGAAACGTTGCTTTGAGACAAAATGGATAAAGTAAGCCGTGAGGTAAAATAAATAATAATAAATAAATAAATATGATAATACATAAATAAATAAATGAAATCTACTACCAAGTGGTTTCAGTCACGATGAGGGAGGAACATCCATCTACCTGATTTTGACTGCGTAATACACTGTTTGTTTTAATATTCGTATGAACTGTCTTATGCAGTATTACATATCGAATTTATTCGTATGGCCTCGTCGACTGCACAGTTTTCTTATGATCTTATGATGACATTTATCGTGAACTTGAAGCGCAATAAAACAAGAGTCAACGTACATATCCAGTTCAGTTAAAAGATTGCTTATGGAATAGAAATTTTATTTATCCATTACAAAATTCGAGTCACTTTGGTTGTAGAGTTTTGCACTGAACTTAGTGTAAATCCCGTTTTAAATTACTCATGTAATTATTCCTTAAACAGATTATCAAGTACATTACCGCTACGGAATATATCTTGAAGGGTTGTTATAAACATTAGTTGTAGGTTATTTTTGTATCAGGTTAGGTTTTTTTTGTATCAGATATTTAGTGTTTATGTATCAATATATTTTTGCACTAGATGAAAACTAGTTTTGTGTTAAACAGGGAGCACACGTCTCTGATTTCTGTCAGTGGTATATCAGTCAAGGATTATTGACATCAAAATAGCACTCCTAAATCACAGAAAAAAAAAAAATATGGGAGATCTCATGTTGAAAGAATATTTTTTTTCTGCTTTTAAATTCAGAGACCGTCGAAACTATACCTTCCCATAGCCTTCATCTATCCTATGCATAATAATAGAAGAAAAATTGTATGGCTTAGGAGATAGCGCTAGACACTCCTTGTAAAAAAAAAAGTGAGATTACATGAAACGGGGGAAAACATAAGCTTCGTAGGACTTCACTTGTGTCATTCTTCTATATTTTTAATGTCCTCTTCACGACTATAGTTTACGCTTGTTTTGGAATGGGGAAAACCTTGTAGATGCAACCGTATTTAGCTGTGCGTGAAGCTTACTTCTCATATTTTGTATGATTTAAAAACTATGGAAATTTAGCCATACTCTGTTAGATATGTTGAAATAGAAGACAATGGAAAGCTGATGCATTAAAGTGAAGATTCAAGGATTTATACTTTGCTATATTACATTAGAGATTTATGAGAGTAAAAGTGATATAATATACTGAAGATACAAGGGCCAAATGAATTAGAATACAACTAGAACACATTAACTTTAAGAAGTAAGTCTATAAAAACTCGACTTACTCTTCTATTTACCTTCATCGGAGTTTTAGGAACTTGAAGTACCGTTGCATTTAATTGAAGATTCAAGATTTAAAAATTAATTTAAACTACATTTGTTACCAGAAAATCTCCAAATAAAGTGGTTTTAGTTTTCTGTAAAAGATAGCCCGAGGCGAGAGGGCTGCAAATTGGTATGTTGATTATCCACCCTTCATTCATCAAACACACCAAATTGCAGCCCTCTAGTCTCAGTGGTTTTATTTTATTTAAGGTTAAAGTTAGCTATAATCGTGCGTCTGGCAAGGATATAGGACATGCCACCACCGGGCCGTGGTTAAAGTTTAATGGGCCGCGGCTCATGCAGCAATATATGGAGACCACCGAGAGGATTGTTTTCGGTTGTCTTGATTATACGCTGTACAGAAAACTCGATAGCGCCGAAGAAACTTAGGCGCATTTTTTACTTGTTTAATTAAGCGATTAAAAGATCAAAAACCCCTTGAATTGCTGTTATATTAAAATTGAAGATTCCAGGAGCCTCGAAAATAGTGTGATATTAAGACCCCTGTCACGATTTTGAATTTTATGAAGTGTGTACGTCATGCAGTTTATGGTTATAGAATATCGTATAACTCTAGTTTTTTTTTTAAATCTGTTGCTTGTTCATGATGAATTCAACTTAATTCATATTAAGTAAAGTGTTAAGTCATGAGTCTACCAAAATATTTCACATTAAACTCAGATGTTCCCTATTTACTGCCTAATTAAGGTCATTTCCGTAAAATTTGGTGTACTTTTCATCTATCATATCTTTGTATCATTTTTCAGTCTCATGGAACATTTATGTATTTTCATTTTATTTTGTATATTCTTTCGTGGTCTGCAAAGACTTCATCAATCATGTTGTTTTGAATTCACGTTTAGTTGTTTATTTCCTGTCGAATGGTTTTATTATGTTTCACCCTTTTAGTTATTGTAAACTGAATCATGTTGCCTTTATTTGTTCGAGCGTTATGTAATGTTGTCTTTCATTTTCCAAGTTAAATTCACATTTCAATTTATATTTCCTACGTAGGCCACTTGAGAGATAGCGTGTATCAAACATTAATTTAAATTTCCTTTTATATCTTCCTCGGCCAATTCAAATTCAGCATCCATCCTGTATCAGTTTATATTTCAGTGTAGAATTTCGCCCTAGGTCATTTAAACTCGCCAGCGTATCCCGTGCATATATAGTCCATCGTATATTACATTTGTAGGTCAATTCAACTTCAACATGTACCCTACGTCAAGTCACATTTCACTTATGTTAATATTATTTCTCTCTTAGCTATTTTGACATCGTATAGAATTCGATATAGAATCCCATTTTGGAATCGTCGTGTATTCGGAGTCAGTTCTCGCCTCAGCTATAGTGTGTATCTTAATTCTAATTCCCTTCACTTCAGCACATGTTTTGAACCCGGAAATGCTGATGTGAGGAAAAAAGGCGTAAATAAACGAGACGCAAAGGGGTTGTACGAGTGTGTGGACTGATTATTAATTACAGGTATGGTCGTGAATTTATTGCCTCACATTACACAAATGATTCATGTATCTCGGCCAGAGGACCAGAAATGTGTGATGGAGACCCGACGCTCGGCCCAGCTCTGTACGGATGTGTGAGTGTGTTTGTGCGTAGTGCGAGTTACGGAGATTTTTAAGACGTAATGGGAATGTTGGGAGGTGTAAAGGGAACCTAGTTTTGGTTGGGTTTTATCCCATTAAGTTGAATGTTTAAATTTTTAGCGAATGATTGGTTATACGTGTAATATTATATTTATATATATATATATATATATATATATATATATATATATATATATATATATATATATATATATATATATAAACTTCCACTTTCGTACTTTCAATGTTGAATCGTGAGTGTGATCCACTGGGCAGAAAACGTCAACAGCAATTATTGCGTCATACACTTCACCAAAAGGCTCGTCAGCAGAGTATAGTTCCTGATATACATGGGGCCACTCACCTCTCATACCTGAATACATACATACATAATACACACACACACACACACATATATATATATATATATATATATATATATATATATATATATATATATATATATATAACACTGGAGAAAGTGCGCCGATTATATTAATAGAATAAAATCAGTTATAAAGAGTTTTCTGCTTTTTGTTAGCAACCCCTTAATAACTTTCTAGGCTTTTCCACAAGAGAGAATAGTTGTGCTAACGTTTAAATCCAAGAAAATTCTTTTAATGACAAGAACTCTCGTGTCAGTGAAGAGCGGTGCGCAGTTCCAGGTCGCTGAGATGCATATTTATTCATTTGTTTTTAAATTATATTTCCATAAATTTATGTACTGTCCTAGAATAAGATCATCGTTTTTAATAAGGTACCGTAATCGCTTTAATTAACCTTACTATATAATAACATGATAACCTCTTTGATTCGGCAGGTACGTATTGCGTCAACATGGCTCGATGTATTATTACGGAGCTTCGGTTGTGGTAAAGCGGGTGAGTACGCACAACAGATGCTGTCTCTTGTCATTTTGATGTTGATTTGTGTTGTCATGAATCTACCATTGGCGTATCGTAAAAAGACGGGACGGACTTTGATTGGCTGGCGGGGATACGGGTAGAGCCTATCATACAGCTGCATAAGTGCGATTGGCTCGTTTTGGAGTTAACGGTCTCGCGTGTTCCTCTTTGTAGTGGAGGAGAGAAGGGGAGAGTAATCTTGTGATGGTGGGGGTTATGTAGGGGAAGGGGGTTTGGATAGCCTACGTAACGTAAGTGTCAGGACAGTGCCTCATGCTTAGGGCAATTAAAGTAGTGTGCCACTGTGTAGCGAAGTGTGAGTGTTACAGTGTCATGGTTCGTTGATTTTCTGTTGGACTGAGAGGAATATTCGAGTTTTTATAATCAGGTCAATTCCGCAGAGGAACCGGTATTGTTTTCCTTGTCCCCTCTCACGGATTGGTCCGGTCCGCTTGGTGGTTCATCTCCCTCCGCGGTCGCATCCTGTGGATGTTTCTTGTAATTTATGCAGGAACGGCAGCTGGTAAGTTACGTATTCATGTTTCTTTCTTACACCGAATGTGTCATTAGCGTTCGAACGTGCTAATAACGCGAAACATATATATATGATAGTACTAGTTCTTGCAATGACCTTGGATGAGTCTAGGTTTTGAGTCTCGTACCCTTTCTAGGCTTACGAGTTTACTTAGGCCTTTAGCTTCTCTGTTAGGATGTGAATAAGGTTTTATTCTCACTATTTAAATTTGGAATTAATTTTTATAGACGCATGGATTAAAATTTCGAATCTTTTAGTCAAGTGTTTTGGCTCGTAAGATTTTAAATTTCGTGTAGTTTTTGACGCTGGGTTTTGAAATTTACCTCTGGGTCTACTGATCGAGGTTTTAATCTCGTCTGTTGATTTATGAGCCTTGGTTTTGAATCCCAACCCCCTAGGCTAAAATGAGTCTAAGTTTAGAATATCATCTCTGTTGGTTTAGATCCATTAATCTGTTCAGTATCATAGAATTGTTGACACTAAATTGTAATTATCCATCATGTTTCAGCCAGCATCCGCGGGCGTACGGTACGTATCACCAGGAAATCTCTGTAACATCGGAAGTCAGCGCCATACTTTTACTTTCGATGGATGACGTCCATTCAAGAATCGTTCTTCCTTTCCCTTTCCGTATCCACGCTGGCTATCGCGTATCCATGATTAACCCCTCCCTCCTCCCCTCCCCACCCTCCGTCTCTGGTTTCACCCACTCACACGCACACTTGCCATTTCTCATGAGCCGTTTGTCTCCATTGCATTGTTTTCTTTGCTTACCACGTGGACTTAGTTTTAATTTTTATGATTGTTGTTTTTTTTTTTTTTTGGTCGAAGCGCTGCAGATGAAAGATACTGTGGTGGAATTGTTATGCCATGCCTCAGAATTTACCTTTAGATGTGTCTAAAGAGCATGCACAAGAGAGTACGTGAATGATGCATATGTGGAGGTTTTATGTAAAGCAGCCAGGGGATATAATAGTGAATGATTTTTTTTATTCTCAGTGGCAGTTAGTTACACCGATTTCCTTTAGAAGGGTTGAGCTTTCTGGTTCTCATTTTATTTTCTCGGTTGCATGTAATGTTTCCCACATTCAGTGTTGCAGTGTATTTTGCTTTCAAGAAACCTGTTCTGTTAAAGATATACAGATCTTTTACTTTATACTACAGCAAACTTGCAATAGTCTTTGAGGCACTGAGGCGTTATGAGACTTGCATTTCTGTTTATAAATAATTAGAAGTGTTTTCGTCATTGATTTGTAACAGGAGAACCTATATGGACTTTTTTCTTAAGCACATACTGTTAAATGACTAAGATTCTTCATATATTACAATAGTTTAAATCCACTACTATGATTAAAGCTAGTATTAACATAGTTTGCGTGTGCTTAACTAAAGTGTATAACTCAGAAGCGTACATTGAAGATCGTCTTCTGGCAAGACTTTAAATTAGGCTAACATTGAGAAACCTTCACATAAACCTACCTGTGCTACAGAGTGCTAAATAAAGATCTAATTTATTAAAGGTCATCTGTTATTACAGGTAAGGCCTATCAAGAGTTTTGATAATGTGGCATGCCTACAGATGTGTACTGTATGTGATTGCTGCAAGGCCAAGGTGAATGATAGGCCTATTGGCCGTGGCTTTTCATAGCCTGCTGTTGACGTTTCTTTACCTAGGTCCTCGTAGTTGGTTGGGCCTACTTTGTGCGGTGAGCACGAATGGTTTTTAGCTATTATTATTATTATTACTGTAAAAAAAATACCGAACAGATTCAGATACTATATTTTAGCAGTGGGTTTGTCTTATTTTTAAGGAGCAAGAAACTTTTCTAGTATTATTGGTAAACAAAGGCCTTACGTATATAGTGTAATAATTTTGTGATTTTCAAATATTTGTACATCGCTTTGGAAACATACGAAGGTTTTTCGACGCATATACATCGTTCACCATTATTATTTGAAAATTATGAATAGGTCTATAGACTTTCGTAACCAAACGGTTAGACCATTTCGAGTTAAGTTGTGTAGCATTCAAAGTTTGAAGTGATTTTAGTATTTCTCAGCCCGTAAGTAACCTAAGAGTGTGTATTGTTGCAAACTAGGGTGTTGAATTAACCTCGTTTACGTAACTGAACATTTTTCATTTTTTATGTGATAATGTCAGTGCGAATTTTGTTATCTGTATGTCACGTGAAAATATATGCTGATGTTTAACTGATATTTAGCCTATCCTTTCAAATTGTAAGCTACACTATTGTTCTGTATAAATTGATTGATAATTCCAACTACCGATTCCCTTTGGAATTCTTTCGTAAATTCTCTCATAAATTCATATTTTAAATTCTCTTGTAAATTGCAAAGGTGAATTCTGTCGTTAAATTAATTTTTAAAATTAACTTGGGTCAGTTCCCCCTCCGCCCTCTTCCCATCAGCCTCCCCACTTCTCCCCATCCCCATGCATTTTCGAATCCCGATTCCGTTTTCTCTTTCTATGGCCTAGGGCGTGTTAGGATTCGCCCTTGTTCTCTTCTTTTACATAAAAATACCATTAGCCTCTCTCTCTCTCTCTCTCTCTCTCTCTCTCTCTCTCTCTCTCTCTCTCTCTCTCTCTCTCTCTCTCTCCGTTTTAGGGATGCTTTCTACATTGTTACTTATTACTGGGAAACCTCTCTGGCTCTCTCTTTTCTGGTTGTGCATTACATTTTTACTATATTTTTCTTTTGTGAGGGATTTGGCTCATTTGTTCTGTTTTGCTGTTTTTCCTTTTCCCCTTTTATGAATATTGTTGGTATTTTTCAAGGTTTCTCTTTACAGTTTTATGGTTTGTTTGCCCAGAAACGAGTAATTTAGATACAGGAAAAATTCGGCGTTTTGTGCTAGTGCCACATAAAGAAATATCAAGCCTGTTGATTAATGCGTTGTCTGAGAGGGCTTTGATATCTAGGAAGCTTGTGAGTATGTAATATGATAGAAGTGAATGGCGCAGCAGTCTATGTGATAGAGGGTTCGTTGGACTGCTCATGGTTTCTGAGTAGTGTCTGTGATATTATTTAGACCTATGTTAATGAGAATATTTATACCCACAAATCTTTGGTTTCCCAGTTCTAAAAGGAACTCAAGTGAATTGGTTTGCAAACTTAAGGTGCCTACAACAAAATGAGATAGGCCTACATCGAAGAGATAAAATTTAGCCTCTTCTGTTAAACAAAGACGCAAGCCATATTGAAGAGGTGCACCTGCCATCGTGTCAGTTGCCCTGCCTCTTTGACGAACAGAAGTTTGCATTAAAATGTAGACTAATGTACCAATCTTATCCAAGTAGACCAAGTCATATTATAAAGGTGTATTAATCGTGTTGGCAGTCGTAAGGTATACTTGTAGTTTATGTAAATGAGCTGATTCGGCAACTTTGACCAAATATGAAAACGCAAAAGATTTGCCAAGTAATTGACCATGTCGCATTTCTTTAAGTCATTTGCTTAGTGTTCATTAAAGTTTCAACTTGTAGATTGTTGAAAATTAGTAACACCTGGTTCGGCCTTTGAGTGTGTGAAGGAAATATGCTGAGGTCAGTCAAGTATTTATGATGAAACTGTTCTTCATACTTTGTCACTTACAGACTGATGCTCACTGTAGAACCTGTTTGAAACAAAGCTCTTGATATTTCGTTAAGAATACCCAAAACAGCTCAAGGGGAAAGAATTGAAAGGATTTTTTATAGATAACTATGAACTATTTTTATGATTAAGCGAATCAGTGAATGAGAGACTTCACATATGTCAAGTACTGTATGTTTAGAAATGGAGAGAGAGAGATGTTGCTATTTATACACGTGCGCGTGCACGGTTTATGAACATACTAATCTGTTAGAACGGAACTGGTTGCTGCCAATTCTCTTTCAGTTATATTTTTTTTCCTGATTCCTGTAACCTTCTCATTAACAAGAAGCAAGTACATCTCTTCCTCTGTGGTAAACGTCTTTTCTTTTCTCATTCTTCTTTATCTTTTATCCTTTTCCATTCATCTGGTAACTGATCTCTTCTTCTGAATTTCCTGTTACCTTCTGTTACCTCTTTCAGATGAACTCCATATTCTTTGCAAGCTAGAGTTTCAGGTCAGTGGCCCCCGTGGGCTTGTTCGACATGGATAGGGTTCATCTTCTGAATAACAATAATAGTAATAATAATGATAATTTACCTGTATCCATATTTCTTCTAACCCTCCTGCTTTCACAAGACGGGTAATATAAATCCTTCTTGATAATCCCCTCTCATTCTTTTCTCTTTCCTTCCCTTCGTTTAAAAATAAACAAAGGCCTCTGGTCGGTGGTTTTGGCAGTTTTAAAAAGAGAGAGAGAGAGAGAGAGAGAGAGAGAGAGAGAGAGAGAGAGAGAGAGAGAGAGAGAGAACTGAATAGACACCTCAAACCCCTCACGATATATTGCTTGTGATTCAGAGAGGATTTCTCTTATCTCTTTATGCTCGGCTTCTTCTTCTTCTTCTTCTTCTTCTTCTTCTTCTTCTTCTTCTTCTTCTTCTTCTGCTGGAAGAAATCGGATTCGCTCAGGAATGTTGGAAATGACCCGGATGTTTTCATAGAATTTTACAGATGAAGTTTATTATTATTATTATTATTATTATTATTATTATTATTATTATTATTATTATTATTATTATTATTATTATTATTATTATTATTATTATTATGCCTGTTTTACTCAGTGACGTTTTTATCCTTTTCATATAGAAACATTCTATTCTTTGGAAGCCTTCTTAGCAATTTGATGCCCTGTTTTCTTTTCCATTTGTCCCATTTGAATAATAATAATAATAATAATAATAATAATATCTAGGAAGAAGACCCTCTCTCTTACAAACTTCATTAAAAAGAATAGCCGTCTGGATGCCGTTGGGCTTATATTGCAGTTTCTCAGTCTCACGAATGGGTTCCTTTGTAGCAGCAGGTAAATTATATAATTGCTGTCTAAACTTCATTATTTCCTTAACGTTTCGGTAGTACTCTCTACCATTTACTAGAATGCGAACAAAGCCATGGGTCTAATTATGACATATTTTATACTATTTTTTCATTCGTCTTTCAGTAAATGGTAGAGAGTACTTCAGAAACGTTGAGGAATAAATGAACTTTGGATAGCTGTTATATAATTTATCTGCTGCTACAAAGAAACTCATTCGAGTGATTAAAAAACTGCAATATATACTCAACGGCATCCAGACGGCCATTCTGTTTAATGATAATATTTTTCGAGATATCATTGTTGTTATTATTCAAATGGGACAAACGAAAACAGGCATCAACTTGCTAAGAAGGCTTCAGAAGAACAGAATGCTTTACATGAAAATGATAAAAACGTCACTGGGTAATACAAACCTACAATACAATTTAATAACGTATGTATGAGGAACTCTGTGAAAAGTATAAAAAAAAAGGCCAAGGAAGTTACGCTCGACGGTTCAGAGTAGAATCCCAGAGTTCAAACTTAAAAACATAATTTTCTGTCATTCTTGTCAAGAATAATTACCAGTAAACTGTAAACGTGTAGTTAGAGCTTCAGTGATGATGTTGATGTGAGGAACTGTTCCACAGCATGGTAAATGAAGGATTTAAAGACCTTTTGTTCTGGGCTGTTTAGTATCACGGTATCTCAAGAGAATATGGATACTGGCACTATGGAAATTGAGTAGCACGCACTTAGTTCAGAGGCGTAAAAATTAAATGCTGCATTAGAAGTTCCTTATTTGAACATATCTGGAAGATGGCCTAATTGAATATTCTCGAAAGTTGTTCAGAATATTAATAACGTTGTTATGAAAGCCTGAGAAGCCCCGGGAGACTGCAAACATTCGAACGACAGAAGAATATTTCCGGAATGGCAGGCGAATTGTGCAGTATATGTAATGGGGCTTGACGTACTGGTGACATAACAGTTGATATCTTAGTTTAAC
>NC_089763.1:39639468-39646968 GCF_040412425.1 Macrobrachium rosenbergii | reverse complement strand
GGTTTACTGGTTGTCAAAAGATGCGCCATCATAATACCTCTAATTTGAGGAATCTTACCAGTTGTGTGTGTGTGTGTGTGTGTGTGAAAGAGAGAGAGAGAGAGAGAGAGAGAGAGAGAGAGAGAGAGAGAGAGAGAGAGAGAGAGAGTACCGGGTCCTTGGAAGCATGTAGTCTACTATTATAAGAGGAAAGTTTAAAATGTTGGCCATAATATATGAAATAATTTCCTAGTATTTTGTTGTGGCGATAAATAATTTCATTTATGGTTGCTCATTAAATGGTACTTAGTGTTAGCACCAGGCTAGTGAATGATACTCAGGCCTAGCCTATTTTATTGGTTCATTATTCCGAGAGTGCTTGGAATTATTATTATTATTATTATTATATTATTATTATTATTATTATTATTATTATTATTATTATTATTATTATTATTATTATTCATGATATACATATATTTTATTAAATAAGTCAGTCAATTATAAACTTTAAAATGCACGAATGTTTCAAAATGAAAATCTTTTCTATTAATCATTGAAAAAGATTATTACTGTAGGTATAACTTGCAGAAAATAAATCGAACTTTGCTCTGCCAGCGTAAATTAGAGTTTGTAAATAGCATGGAGTGTAAAGCCTGTAATTTAACCAGAACCTTGAACTTCTTTATTAATTTTGATTTTAATACTACTACTACTACTACTACTACTACTACTACTACTACTACTACTACTACTACTACTACTAATAATAATAATAATAATAATAATAATAATAATAATATTATTATTATTATTATTATTATTATTATTATTATTATTATTATTATTATTATTATTATTATTATTATTATTTCCAATTTCTTATTACCCTCTGTTACTTCTGTCAAATGAACACCATATTATGTAGAAGCTTGAATTTCAAGTGACTTATTTGAGCTTGTTCCATATGAATAGGGTTCATCTTCTGAATATATAATAATAATAATAATAATAATAATAATAATAATAATAATAATAATAATAATAATAATAAGACACGCTAGCGATGATTCCAATATGGCTCAGAGTTATGAGGCCAGCGTAAAGTCTTTTATTAGACCTTACCTGGAGATAATCAGGAAAAATTAAAGGAAGGAATAAGGATCTGGCTTAACCAAGGAGGCGGCAGACCTGCCCCTTAAAGGAAGAGATTACAAGTCTGGAAAAACAGAGGAAGGAAGAAAATTCCCAATTTAATTAACAGATCAGCAGAAGAGGAAGAAACTCACAGACACGTGTCTCCATAAGTAACAGCTATAACTATATTTTCGTAAAATTTATTGGACTGACTCCCCAAAGCAGCAGAGAATTGAGAGGAGACGAAACTTGATATTCCCTGAGTTTTGGAGCAAAATCGCTAATTGGGTTATTCTTGTTTGGGCGAGAACTCTGACATAATGAAGGATTATGATCCGAGAATGTTATCAGAAAGTTAGCTTCTGTGGGTTTGTTTTTGAAGATTTATTTTCTTCTTTTTCCTTTAAATCTTCCAGCTGAAAACCCTTGTGGACAAAGTCAGCAGACTATAACCCCAAGAGGCTCCGAAGGGAAATCTGTCCGCAAAGAAAACATGTTCTAAGAAAAGGTGATAAATAAATAGATATGAGAGAATAAAATATATAACCGTTACACCTGAATTAATGGACAACACAGGATGAATATTATAAAGCGAAAAAGTGTAAGCGCTAATTTCGACTTTCTGTTTTGAAGATTTCTGTTACTACAATATATTATATATATATATATATATGTGTGTATGTATATATATATATATATATATATATATATATATATATATATATATATATATATATATATATGTATATATATATATATATATATATATATATATATATATATATATATATATATATATATATATATATATATATATATATATATATATATATATGTGGTCCATCCTTTATTCATCAATTAAAATGATAAGCATGTTTCTTTACTCGTCTTTTGATGTGGATGCTATACTTATACCTAGCTGAGGCCACCTTCACTTCAGAATTAAGCTGAACAGGACCCATTGCTTCATTCGTTCTGATTCCTGATGCTAAGTTGAAAGGCTCTTGTAAATAACGAACTTCCATGTAGCTAAAATATACTTCCTGAGCATGAAGGTGGCTTTAAAAAGGACAAATATAGCTGATATTCAACTAATCAGCGACTTCACTAAAAAGAAAACTTGAAAAAACAGTCACAGTTTTCTAGAATCACTTCGATGACTGAAAATGTAACTCGATTAAATAAGAACCATTTTATTATTATTATTATTATTATTATTATTATTATTATTATTATTATTATTATTATTATTATTAGTGGCGCCATGTACCTTACGCTGGACAAGATATCGGAGGGATGGCTGTGTTTGGTTGTGAGGAAAATTAACCTGCTTATTTCTCTCCAAAATTCCTCCAAATTGACAGATGTCAGATTTGCATTTATGCTGCGATTGTTACTTTTCATTTCTTTCCAATATACTTCAAAATTATCAGATGTCAGATTTGCAGGTTCTCTTTGATTGTTACTTTTCATTTCTCTCCAGAATTCCTCTGAATTACCAGATTTCAGATTTGCAGTCATGCTGTGGTTGTTACTTTTCATTTCTCTCCAATATTCTTCAAAATTATCAGATTTCAGATTTGCAGTTATGCTGTGATTCTTACTTTTAATTTCTCTCCAGTATTCTAAGTTTCTAGATTTCAGGTTTGCTTATATGCTGTGATTGTTACTTTAAGTGCAAATCTGACACCCGATAATTTAGGAGAATCTCGGAGATGAATAAGCGGGTTAATTTCCCTCACAACCAAACACGTCCAAACCTCCGATATCTTGTCCATCTCAAGGTACAAGGCATCTGGGGCCTCTAATAATTTAATCAATAATCTCCTACCTGAATGGAACCGCCAGCGACGGAGTTACCGACATGTGCGTGGCTATAGCTACCTCCTGCTACTACACACAACAAGCTGTCCAGCTCCAGTATTCTATTAACGAGATGGGTAATGTAATCACACACAGCCGAACAGAGCAGATAGGTGTAATTCCATCGTATGACTAGGCTTGCTATACAGGGGATGATGTTAATGAAGTTTCCGGTATTCTGTCTACCTCGAAATCCGCTCTCCCTCTGCTGCTGACAGGGAATTGCTGTGGATAATTGATGTGAGTTGCAGTGATTCGAAGCGTCTTTGTGTGTGTGTGTACTTTGCTGATTGTTTGTGATGAGGTGATTGCAACTTATGTATTTTTGTTGAGATGATTGCGACTGATTTCTGATGAGATGATTGCGACTGATTTCCGTTGAGATGATTGCAACTTATTTGTGTTGAGATGATTGCAACGCATTTGTGTTGAGATGATTGCGACTGATTTCTGTTGAGATGATTGCAACTTATTTGTATTGAGATGATTGCAACTTGTTTCTGTCGAGATGATTGAAACGCATTTGTGTTGAGGTGATTGCAACGCATTTGTGTTGAGATGATTGCGACTGATTTCTGTTGGGATGATTGCAATATATTTGTATTGAGATGATTGCAACTTGTTTCTGTTGAGATGATTGCAACGCATTTGTGTTGAGATGATTGCAACGCATTTGTGTTGAGATGATTGCGACTGATTTCTGTTGAGATGATTGCAAATTATTTGTATTGAGATGATTGCAACTTGTTTCTGTTGAGATGATTGCAACGCATTTGTGTTGAGATGATTGCAACGCATTTGTGTTGAGATGATTACGACTTATTTGGGTTGTGATGATTGCAACTTATTTATGTTGAGAGTGATTGCAAATTATTTGTGTTGAGATGACTGCAACTCATTTGTGTTGAGATGATTGCAACTTATTTGTGTTTAGATGATTGCGACTTATTTGTGTTGAGATGGGACCAGCTTATATATTTGTTTTGAGATGATTGTTTGTATGGATATTTTTGGTTGTATCTTTAAAGTTTATGGTTATTGTTTTTCGTAAACTTGTGGAGCATTTTAAATGCAAAGAAAATAAGTACCTGTAACTATTTTTTTGTTTAAATGTTCATAGTTATCTAGGTATTTTCACAAAAGAGTTAAAAATGTTTTTGGTTGCTAATGCATTCATCCACTTATCCACAAGTCCCACATCCCGACCACTTGAGAAATGTGTAACATTTTGTTTTCAGTATTATTTGATTATGTTGTGGGTGCATATTTACACGTGAATAAATTTAAGTTTTCTTAAATTTTACACATCTTTTGTTCTTTGTCTTACTACGTGTATTGGTTGTGAAAATATGTTTTTAATATAATATTTTGCATATAAAAGACACTTCCACAAATTTTAAAGCACTCTTTTTCCCTTGTTAATTGTAATAAAGTGGAAATATTTTCCCTCTCTGGGTGAAACAGCTTGATCAATATTCTTTTTATAGAGCAATTTTGATAACAGATTGTTGACTTTTCCTCCTCCCTTCACATACAGTGTCGAGTGTTATCTTGTGAATATTAAAACATCTGTTGATTGATCAACATAATATATGAGGGTTATCTTACGGATATGAGCGCCATCAATAAAATTGGTCATTGTATGTTGCAGTATTGGTGTTAAAGGATGTAAGTTGTTTGTGCTTGGTATATAGTGTATTACGTTGCAGTTACTTATAACATATGGATTACTAACCCTTTTTGCCTACCGTAAGTAAAGTTTTATATAATGCAGACGTAAATTCGTACATCTGTCGTGATTTCTGTTACAAAATTTGAGAAAAATTATTTGGAAGGTGAAAATGATAATTTTCAATAGCATTTATTAGAGATATTCTGCCTCAGAACTTGAATTGCACTGTAGGTTTGAAATTCTCTTCATACTCCCGTGTTCCCAGGCCCTCACACACTTCCTTTGGGTCTAGTCACCTTATCCTCTACAAGGCCCAGGGATAGGTGAAGGCATACGGTTGCCAGCCCCACCGGCCTCTGTGTAATAAAGATTAGTTCGAGGAGAGACGGCATCTTTTAGGCCTGTATCTTGTGGTATGGAAGTTTTGATAAAAGCCTTTGTGGAATGATGACATAAGGGTGCTAATTACTTGAGGGTGGTATCATTATTATTATTTTTTTTTTACCTCTAATGACTCCCTCGGTTTGGCACCTTGCTGAGCATTAGGCCCTTTTACGGTAGGTCTAAACTCTAAAGGTTTCCCCGTAATAGTTTTTTCCCCATAATGCGAGTTTTTTTCTTTTGACTCTGGTGAGATTTGTTGCTTTGTTTTTCCTTGAATGAAAAGGTTTTCTTTCTTCTCATCAGTCAAGTTTTTTGGGGGGGTTATTTTTTTTTCTCCAAATGTAAGTTTTGAGTTATCTCATTTTTCCTATGATGAGGAATTTTAATTTTTTTTACATAATACGACTTTTTGTATTATTAACGTATGTTTTTCTCGGCGATTTTTTTACAATAAAGGTTATGCTTTTCCAAAATTGATTTCTTTTTATTTTTGCAGTAATGCGAGTAATTTTTTTCTTATTGCGCAAGTTTTTTTTTCTTTATTGCTTCCTTTCTCTGTGGCGCGAGCTTTTTATTTAGTTTTATAAAACGAAATTTACATGAATCTTCTCTTAATGTGATTTTTTTTGGTAACGATATCTTTATATATTGGATTTCATCCAATTATATGTTTAGGTTATACACAACATGAGTATTTACATTTGTGTATACGTTTACAATTGTGGTGTTGACAAATTAGCAGTACATTCGCATTAGTTTTTGATTTTATCAGATCACTTTTCGTTTCCACACTTAGCTTTGTAGGCAACCTCTCAATTTTACTTTCGCAAGAATTTTTTTTTTTTTTGCAGTCGTGGGGAACAATTAATCTAAATATAGCCCCCCAAAAACGAAGCCTTGTCGTATAAGTGGGACGGAACTTTATGCCTAGAACGCATGAGGCGCCCCTCAAAGTTTCATTATAAGTTTCCGCATCGTAAGTTTTAATGGTGTGGCGTGTGGAGAGTAATGGAACTTTTTTTCTTTTAAGGATGTATACAAGGTAGCATGACATAAAGCGTTTCATTCTGTATTGGCTGGTTTTGGGCTCTCTCTCTCTCTCTCTCTCTCTCTCTCTCTCTCTCTCTCTCTCTCTCTCTCTCTCTCTCTCTTTTAAGTTGCTCTGGGATAGGAACAATGAACGAGTGTCTTCTCACTTGCTCACTTGTTGGTCTTGTGGAGGATTGGTTTCCTCTCTCTCTCTCTCTCTCTCTCTCTCTCTCTCTCTCTCTCATTTCTGTGGACGTTAGTGACCCTAGCAATTGTAACACCAGATCATTTATACTGTCACTGTCGACTGCTGTCTAGCTGGTCTTGAACAGCAATAAAGTCCCCTCTCTCTCTCTCGTTTTACCAGCTCAGATTTTTGTTTCTGTCATAGTAAGATTTGTGGCTTAGAGTTAATTTGCTTAAAAATAAGAAGAGACTCTCAGATTACCCCTTTGCTCACCAATTTATGGAAATATGGCTCTCGCTTTGCATTCGAAGTTCTGTAATCTTTCCATTATGAAGCGGGTAAATTGCTTCCGTCGAGTTTACGACCCGCTCTTTAGTTTTCTGTAAAAGAAAACTGTTGTGACGGCTTTGTCTGTCCGTCTGCACTTTTTGCTGTCCGCCCTCAGATCTTAAAAACTACTGAGGTTAGAGGGCTGCAAATTGCTATGTTGATCATCCACCTTACAATTATCAAACATACCAAATTGCAGCCCTCTAGCCTCAGTAGGTTTTATTTTATTTACGGTTAAATTTATTCATAATCGTGCTTCTGATAACGATGTAGGATAGGCTACCACCAGGCCGTGGTTAAAGTTTTCGGTGGCCTTGATTATACACTGTAGCGGCTGTACAGAAAACTCGATTGCGCCGTAGAAACTTCAGCACATTTTTTACTTGTTATACTGTTAACTTATACCAGCTTCTTCAAGTTTGGGTTGGAAGTATATGCTAGGATGCCCCCATACTATCTTCGTATCGTCGTTATGTTCTGGTTCCTTGAAAATGGTGGCAAATTAGCCTCTGAAAGCTTGGAAATAAAGAACCTCCTCTTTTGAACCTTCCGTATTATTGAGGTCCTTGGGAGAATCAATGAATTTGTGTTTTATACATATAGGAATTTATATTTATATATATATATATATATATATATATATATATATATATATATATAAATTATATATATATAACAAATTATGTTCAACATTAAATTATTTTCCCTTAAAAGTGGGAGAAGGAGGGGAGAAAAAAATTACTTAACTGCTTCTACCTCCCCACCCCCTCCATCTTTCAACCGCTGATGAGGCCCTTCTTTTATAATACCTCTTTCAATATCCTACCCAGTAAATTTATCTTCCTCTCTTCCTTCCTAAAAATTCCAAATAATACATACTTTTCACCAGTCCATCACCTTCCATCCTTTCTACATGACC
>NC_089763.1:39624468-39631968 GCF_040412425.1 Macrobrachium rosenbergii | reverse complement strand
TAAGTCCTCTGAGGAATAGGTTGCACCCTACCATGATTTTACGGAGACGTCGTGGTAGCTTAAGAAATGAATGTAGGAGACAGCAGAAGGTGGGTTTTCTATATACTGTAAATGCATTCCTGTTCTGTTTTCTTATGATCAGTACATCTAGGAACGGCAGTTTTCCGTCCTTTTCCCATTCTGTTTTAAATTTTATGGTCGGAACTAGGAATTTAGCCTATTAAAAAATTCCTCAAAGTCCCCAGCTATTGTCCCAGAAAGTAGATATCATCTACGTATCTAAGCCAGATCATGTTATGGGGTTTGATAGACGACAAAAGTTCTGTTTCGAAATATTCCATGTACAAGTTTGCTAGAAGGGGGTGATGGGGACTTCCCATGCTACAGCCAAATTTTTGTTTGTAAAATTACCATTGAAAGAAAACACGTTGTTAGTTACACAGAGGTTGATAAGTTTTAAAGTTTTATCTATGCCAAGAGGAAAATGGTCTTCATATGGTTGTAACTTCCTCTCTAAGAAAAACAACACGTCGGCAATCGGGACTTTAGTAAATAATGAATCGACGTCTAGACTGAGCAGTTTGATGTTGTTTGAGGATGTTTAAACTATTAAATTTTTGTATGAAATCTTCTGCATGTTTGACGTGGGAGGATGAGAAGGTTCCTAGAAAGGGTGATAACAAGTCTGCAAGAGCCATTTTGATAATTTGTACATGAAAGAGCCTACTAGATATTATGGGGCGTAAAGGAATCCCATCTTTATGTGTTTCGGGAGGCCGTAAAAATAGGGAGAGAGGGTTGATTACCTTGAATGTCTCTAGTAATTCTATGTCTTTTTATTGCCCCTATGGTTCTAACTGATTTGTTAAACTGAGCAGCAATATTTGTTGTGGGATCTTTCGTTAATTTGTCGTAGGTCTCCGCATCGTTTAGAAGTTCTTGAACTTTATTGATGTATGTCTCCTTGTCTAACAGAACTATTTTCCCGTCTTTGTCAGATTTTGTGATGATGATATCCCCCTTTTTCTTAAGCTAACTAATGCATTTTGGAATCTTTTCAGGGAGCGAATTTTTGTTGTTATTTTGCTCCAAGACATTTAGCAAAATGCCTTTGAGACATGCCTCTTTCTTGTCATAGTTGTTTTTTTGCAAAATGTTTATCAAAAGCAACTTTGGAAATTAAGATTACTCTCAGGACCAGGTTTTAGAGCGAATGAAACCCAAGATTTAAAACGGTCTGTTCTTCTGCAGTGAGGGGATGGTTAGAGAGATTCAGCACATTATTGGGAAGGCCAAGATTATTCCATACGCTGTTCCTAATCAGTCTTTTTAATTTGTAGCACAAGTTTCTCCCAAAATGTACGGTTTCACGCGTTGGACATCGGCGTCAGACCCATTTCCGGACTCCATCCGCACATTCCTCCAAGACAGAATACAAGCCACACACCAAGACATCTATGTGATCAGAAGAAAAATAAGTGAGCTAGCCACGTCACTTCGCCTCATGTGCAGGGATGATGGTATGTACAGATATCTTTCATATTTTGTGCTATCAGGTGCTATTGAAAACAGTGAGTCCCACTCCAGAAATTTGTGCTACAAATTAAAAAGACTGATTAGGAACAGCGTATGGAATAATCTTGGCCTTCCCAATAATGTGCTGAATCTCTCTAACCATCCCCTCACTGCAGAAGAACAGACCGTTTTAAGTCTTGAGTTTCATTCAGCTCTAAAACCTGGTCCTGAGAGTAATCTTAATTTCCTAGTTGCTTTTGATAAACATTTTGCAAAAAAACAACTATGACAAGAAAGAGGCATGTCTCAAAGGCATTTTGCTAAATGTCTTGGAGCAAAATAACAACAAAAATTCGCTCCCTGAAAAGATTCCAAAATGCATTAGTTAGCTTAAGAAAAGGGGGATATCATCATCACAAAATCTGACAAAGACGGGAAAATAGTTCTGTTAGACAAGGAGACATACATCAATAAAGTTCAAGAACTTCTAAACGATGCGGAGACCTACGACAAATTAACGAAAGATCCCACAACAAATATTGCTGCTCAGTTTAACAAATCAGTTAGAACCATAGGGGCAATAAAAAGACATAGAATTACTAGAGACATTCAAGGTAATCAACCCCTCTCCCCTATTTTTACGGCCTCCTGAAAAACACATAAAGATGGGGATTCCTTTACGCCCCATAATATCTAGCAGGGCTCTTTCATATACAAATTATCAAAATGGCTCGCAGACTTGTTATCACCCTTTCTAGGAACCTTCTCATCCTCCCACGTCAAACATGCAGAAGATTTCATACAAAAATTTAATAGTTTAAACATCCTCTCAAACAACATCAAACTGCTCAGTCTAGACGTCGATTCATTATTTACTAAAGTCCTGATTGCTGACGTGTTGTTTTTTCTTAGAGAGGAAGTTACAACCATATGAAGACCATTTTCCTCTTGGCATAGATAAAACTTTAAAACTTATCAACCTCTGTGTAACTAACAACGTGTTTTCTTTCAATGGTAATTTTACAAACAAAATTTGGCTGTAGCATGGGAAGTCCCCTATCACCCCTTCTAGCAAACTTGTACATGGAATATTTCGAAACAGAACTTTTGTCGTCTATCAAACCCCATAACATGATCTGGCTTAGATACGTAGATGATATCTTTACTTTCTGGGACAATAGCTGGGGGACTTTAAGGAATTTTTAATAGGCTAAATTCGCTAGTTCCGACCATAAAATTTAAAACAGAATGGGAAAAGGACGGAAAACTGCCGTTCCTAGATGTACTGATCATAAGAAAACAGAACAGGTATGCATTTACAGTATATAGAAAACCCACCTTCGCTGTCTCCTACATTCATTTCTTAAGCTACCACGACGTCTCCGTAAAAATCATGGTAGGGTGCAACCTATTCCTCAGAGGACTTAGGATATGTTCAAATGAGTACCTGGATCAAGAATTTAACACGATCCGCCAACACCTAACGCAACTGCTCTATCCACCACACATTATCGAGAGGGCTATTAATAAAGCAAATAAAATATACTACAGAGGTCCCACTCACAACAGACAAATAGATTTCAACAACAAAAATAAAGCTTCCATACGATGAAAAACATCCAAAGGCCACCGAGCAACTCAGTTCTGATAATCCTTTCATTTTCCATTATCCCAAATCCATCGGGAGTTCGCTCGTTAACGTATACTTAAATAACAAAAGGGAAGAAGCCGGAGTTTACAAGATACCGTGTAGTAATTGTCATGACATTTATGTAGGCGAGACAGGTAGATCGCTCTCGCAAAGAATAACAGAGCACAAAAGATCAGTACGTTACGCTTCCGGAGAGTTCGGGAATTTTCCTACATATTAGAAATACAGGGCATGTCATTAACTGGAGTGGGGCGGAGTTGGTTTTCAAGAGTAGCTGTCCGTACAAAAGAAAGATGCTGGAATCTGCTATCATCAATCAAACCAACAATATGAACCTGTCAGGAGGACATTGGAAATCGGACGCCATTGACACTTAATCCTCGCACCCGTTTTGAAGAAGATGACCCAAGAAACGCGACCGCCAGATCCATCGCCAAACGGGAGCTAATGAGGCCAAAACCACTAGGGAATTTGGTCAATCTCCTCCTTCTTAAGAAACGCCACCTCCTTAACATCGGAGGCCCTAAGGCCACACCTTCATGTTTTTGTATATATACCATTGTAACTTTCCACCTGTCCATATTCTACCAGTGAACAGGGCACAGAAACAAGTGCCCGAAATATATGGTTTCAACGTTTAAATAGTGTTTTATGGGCCTTCTTATTTTCATATATATATATATATATATATATATATATATATATATATATATATATATATACATACATATTTATGTATGTATGTATGTATGAATATATTAAAAATATATATAAAATGTGAGTTTCCGGAAACCTGCCCGATTCTCCTTATCGATCTCGATAACAAGAATCGAGCAGGTTCTCGAAAGCTCTCGTTTTATATATTTTAATGTATATTTACAATGACATCATTGTGGATTCCTTCACCATTATTATTATTATTATTATTATTATTATTATTATTATTATTATTATTATTATTATTATTATTCGATTAACATGTAAAATCGTCCTCAGTCCAAATTGGTGAGGTACAAAAAATCTAAAAGTTTTGAAGAAGGAGGCACAAATGAAGAAATTAGTAATGAATGAATGAAAAGCATCTTGGTAACAGAAACTAAAAAAAAAAAAAAAAAAACTTCTAGCAAGTCGAATACGGAATTAGAGGGGGCAAGAGGAGTCAATACGTTGCTTCATTTATTTCACAAGAACGTTTCGAAGCAAAAATTCATCATCAGAGCCAAAAATGTAAAAATGTCATATGTTAAATAAGATTTGCATAAAATACAGATGTTAAACTCAGAAGGATGTGACTGAAGCCTACAGAACACCTGAGAGTGTGAACACTTACTGACCAAGAAAAACACTCCGCAATAAAAAAAAAAAAAAGTATAATTTTGGTATAACTTAAGACAAGCGTAAAGCTCATATTTTTTCTTTACCTTTGTGAAGAAAGGGATAAATTTATAGAAATAATTCTCGTTTTCCTTTATAAGGGTCTCATTTCCGATTGTCGGTCATTACTGTATCAGTTTGCATAACTTTTATGTCTCTCTCTCTCTCTCTCTCTCTCTCTCTCTCTCTCTCTCTCTCTCTCTCTCTCTCTTTTGCCTCATGAATTCTGCAGTTAATTATGGTGGACGGGAATAGATTCAAGTGAACAGAAATTAGGATTTGTTTTAATTGCCAACCACTTGTTAAACATGAAATTTTCCATGGACTCATGCACAGGGAACAGGCAAGAGCTGAATTTATAGAGGTATTTTATTCACGGGTGTTATAGTCAAGATATTGTTTTCTTTAATATTTCTACAACAGCTCTTATTAATATTTCTTAAGAGTTGCACGTATTGTCGTATAGCTCTGACGTTATTGTACTTTGGACCAAATAATACGTAATGTAAATATTATTGGGCAAAGGTCTGTGGTCAATAAAATTATCTATCTATCTATCTGTCTAATCTTTCCAAGTAAATAGCTGTTTTCGAGATTGCTCAGAAAGTAAAAAAAAAATCGTTTAGTAAAAAAAAAAAAAAAAAAAACAGCAAATTTCCATCGCATACATCAGCACATGGCTCGTAGACCGTTCAGATTTACTCTCAATTATACCTCGCATATATCTGGTCTCATTATGCGCAGTTTCGGCCACAAGTATCCAGCCAAGTTTTTTAGGGAAACTACACAGTCAAAGTCGAAGTGTTTTTATGAATTATTTTGTTGCCTAGCGAGAAACTTTTTCCCCCACGACTAGTTGAGTCATTAGTGTAAATCGGTCATCTTGAAGGGGCCGACTTATTTCCAAGTCTAAGAGACAAGTTTTACCTAATTTTGTTCGTTGGTTTTATGTAAACGCTGCTTAAAATGGAAGCGTGTACTTGGCAACAAAATATGATAAATTCAGAGATGACTGATGGTTATTTTGTCACTACTTATTTTAAATAACTATAAAACTAGTGGGCTAAGCTCATTATTTTCATAATATGTTTATGCTGTGTAAGGTTAATATCAGCATCATTATTTTCTTTTTTCATTACATATATATATATATATATATATATATATATATATATATATATATATATATATATATATATATATATATATATATATATGTTTATGAATATATATTACATATATATATATATATATATATATATATATATATATATATATATATATATATATATATATATATATATAATATGCATATATATATATATATATATATATATATATATATATATATATATATATATATATATATATATATATATATATATATATATATATATATATAATCTCCACTGTAAGTATGTGTGTAATTTTAATAGCCACAACGGTATCTCATCCTTTTTATTTTTGTTTCCTGACAGTCTGGATACGCTTGCACTGCAAGTTTTGACTCCAGCAGAGAGTGGGGTTGCCATATCCCTCCTTGCTAAAAAGAAAGATAAGAATCTATTACAGCTCGTGAACTTGCATTACATTTGTTGAATTCAGGTACATTCACCTGAGCTGAGATAGATCCATCCTCACCGTGGTGGCGATATAAATTGGGACGATCTCTGCGACGCAATCTCTCTCTCTCTCTCTCTCTCTCTCTCTCTCTCTCTCTCTCTCTCTCTCATTGGTCGGATATTGGAGTAGATAAAGCTTTATAACGCGGGTAAGTTTTTTTATGAACCTAAGCTGTCTCATCGTGTCATCATCGCAGTTTTATGTTTATGTAGTGGCTTGCGCTAAAAAGTTTATAATCCGACTGGCTTATAAAATCGGGAAGGACGGTGTGATTTAAAGAAAATGGTTTTTGTTTGGTGTTTGATATTTTTTTGTTTTAGGGATATTTGAAGTTACACGTACTGATGGATAGAGAGAGGAACGCTGTAACTGACAACATTTAAAGAATCTTTAATGAGAGAGGTATATTTTTGCAGCTTGCCCCCAATTTCTTATTGAGTGAATGGAAAGAGAACCGGGAGTTACTTTAACCACGTGTAGCTTCTTTATAAGAGAGAAAGAGAGAGAGAGAGAGAAAGCTATATTTTTTCAGCATGCCCACAATTTCTTAAAGGATGAAGGAAAAAAAGAAGTAAGATTTATTGTACACGTGTGGCTTCTTTCATAAAGAGAGAGAGAGAGAGAGAGAGAGAGAGAGAGAGAGAGAGAGAGAGAGTCACAGTCACCCACATTTAGAAGAATTCACAGTGGCCTCTTAATGATGATTGCCTCTTCTTAAAACCATTAACAGCCTCATTCATTTCATGAAGGGTACCTAAGGATTAACTGTCCCAGATTTCATTAATTTATTTTTGCTGTTATTGCATTTCTCAACTATCATTGTAGTATTAATAAAGAGAAACTAATGAAGGAAACCGATTTGTTGTTGATGAATCTCGAATAGAAATTGTTGAAGAGATTCGGATAAAAATTACTGATAGAAATGACAGTGGAGAGTTCAGCTGAAATGACTAGAGGCTAGGAGGAATTATTGGAGACACTTTGTCCAAAATTAAAGGGATCCAGGTTGATATTGTTGTAGATTCTTGATTAGAAATTATTGGAAGGACTCATTTACCAGAGGGTAGTGCCGTCAGTGCACCTCATTCCTTTTACTGTACCTCCGTTCATATTCTCTTCCTTCCATTTTGCTTTCCACCACTCTCCGAACAATTGTTTCATAGTGCAACTGCCATGTTTTCTTCCTGTTGCATCTTTCAGACCTTCTTTACTCTCAATTGCCGTTTCAGCGTTGAATGACCTTATGGGTCCCAGAGTTTGGCCTTTGGCCTAAATTTTATATTGCATTCCATTTACAAGACGATAGCACTTTTCCTTTTTTTTTTTTTTTTTTTTTT
>NC_089763.1:39586968-39616968 GCF_040412425.1 Macrobrachium rosenbergii | reverse complement strand
GTATTTTCCATGGTTGAGTGCCCTAGAATAACGAGGAACTGCCCAGGTTAGTTTGAGTCAGCTTATCGAGGAGACGGAATAGAGGGACCTTAACTTTTTAATCATGTTTATGGGCTTCTCTTGTTTTACGACTTTTTTTTTTTTTCATCATTTCAAAAGATGATCGAGGATTTTATTTTTATTGACCTTTTTCATTTAACTTTCTTTTTATATTGTTTAGTTTTTCATCTACCCTGTAGATTTCCATTTGCCCTCGCTTCATGCATTCTTATTTATTTCTGCTGTTTACCCCCATTTCATTTCGTGTTGTGTGCAAAGTTTATTTTCCTATGGTTATTTTATTTATTTTTTCTGCTCAGTGACTTCCATTTGCCCTTTTCTTTGTTTGCTAATGTGACTTCATTTAACTTTCTTTTTATTTTCTTTAGTTTTTTATCTACCTTTTTTATTCCCATTTGCCCTCATTTAATGCATTCTTATTTATTTCTTATCGTCTTCCTTTTCATTTCATATTGTGGTTAAAGGGTTTATTTTCCTATAGTTGAGTATTTTTTTTTATTTCATCCGGATGACCTGCATTTGCTTTTTTCATTTTATTGGTTAATGTGATTTGTTTTTATTTTATTATTTATTTATTTATTATTATTATTTTTTTTTTTGCTGTCAAGGACGCAAAAAATTGACGTTAACTTTTCTCCAAGCTAAACTTTTAGATACTTATTGCCGAAGAACTGATAACTTTTCCATCCTGTTTGTCTCAGTGGGCGGAGCTTCAAATACTTATTTGACGAAATTTAAAATCTTTTGAGAAAATAACTTATTTGTTTCTGCACTCGCTGGCAGCACAATTCCATTAGTTGAAAGAACTGTTATATCATTTTAACATTCGTCTTTGTGTTTTTCTCTGGATTACTGGCATGGAACTGCGTTCTCTCTGAGTTATAATAACGTTTCTTCTGTTCAAATAACATCCCACCTTGTTTGATAGATCTGTCCCACTTAGTAATTGAAATTACGTTTAATATACTTGATGTAAAACGCCTTAGGCTGAAAATTAAACGTATTTTCAGTCTTGGTAAAAAAAAATCAGTGGTATGAGAAAAGTGAAGTGAATTGCTTAAACCAGATTCTCTCTCTCTCTCTCTCTCTCTCTCTCTCTCTCTCTCTCTCTCTCTCTCTCTCTCTCTCTCTCTCTCTCTCTTTAAATCAGTGGTATGAGAAGAATGAAGTGGATTGCGTAAACAAGATTCTCTCTCTCTCTCTCTCTCTCTCTCTCTCTCTCTCTCTCTCTCTCTCTCTCTCTCTCTCTCTCTTTACCTTTCTTCTTGGTGCAAACCCGTAATCATTAGTGAACTACTGTAGGTACAAATGTACACCCGTAACAAAGTTGACGAGGCTCAAATAACATTATGCCCTCCTAATTGGAAGAATCTCTCGCTGCTACATCGCTCTTCTTATTATTATTTCCCTCTTATATTTGTGTTTTTAATGTGGAGGTTACTCTTGGTGATTGTTTATGTGCGTTAAGATCACGTTGTTTGTGAAGATTGTATACCGTTGATGTTGGTTTGCTTTGAAATGGTGTGAAAATTTATTGATGGTGTTAAATTTAGTTTTGGGATTGCAGTTTTTCTTCTTTCTGTCTGTGGTTCTTGGGGTATTGGAGTTTTATTTTATAGGTTAGTCTTTACAAGTGTTTGGGATTTGCCAGTGTTGGATTTTGTTAACATCGAGAACGAATCTGGATGCAGTTAGTCTTTTCGCTCTTGTTTATTCGCGTTCTGTGTGTGTGTGTGAAAAGAGAGAGAGAGAGAGAGAGGGAGAGAGAGCATAGTAGCTCAAAAACGGTTGAACGGAATTTGATGAAGCTCTTTATACATTTTCCTTAGTTCGAGTTGATAAATGGAGCGAAGTTTGTCAAGATGAGCCGTGCAGTTTGCCATTTCGGGAGTGTCACCTACTGAGCACAGCTGCAAAGCCTCATCAAATCGTCAAAAACAGTTCAGCCGTTCTGAGGATATCTTCCTGAAACAAACACGCTCGCGCATATATTACTTATCTGGGCTGTTATGAAATAAGGGGATTTTTGGCCTGGCTACATTTATATATTATAGTTATTTTGTCGGTGCGTTCTCTACCGAGAGTTTTTGTTGTAAAAATGATTATGAGCTTCTTTTCTTGCACTTAATCTTCTCCGAACACTCGTTGTTCATATGGGTTGTTATATCTTAAATTCATTATCTGATGGAGCAGCAGGAGTAATGGAGTGAACTAGAAATATGTTGTACAATGCTTTTTCTTAGGAAACCGGAGCATTTTCTAGTAACAAGTCTGCCAGGACATAATGCAGTGTATTTCTATTAAAATATCAGTCCCCAACGAAAAAGCCAGGGCTTCTATCACAAGTTTTCTCTCCGCTTTGATCGTCGTTGGCTGACACACTTACCTTGTGATCGCAACTCCTCATGCATGGTTGATGGAATCTCAGTCAAACTTGGCACAAAGATTGATCATCCTGCATAAATAAGTGTCTTGAGAATGAATCCTTCCGCCTGAGATGTTTGCCTGTCCTTAGAAAGAAGTTGGTTGGACGTCAGTAGGTGAAATGTATTGCTTTAGCAATAATCTCAGAACGTTTGTTTTTTTTCCTGTCACAAGGCGGACAATAAAATCCACTTCTAGATATCACATAACCTTCAACAAAAAATGCAGAGCAAGCAATGCAACGTTCTTGATACATTATGTATACTGTAAGTAATACATTATGTATACTGTAGGTAAGGTAGGCTACACGGTAAAGTTACTGTCAAATTACTGTAATACAGCTTATATTGAAACTATGATATTTCTAATAAATTTTTATAATGAAATTCATTATGTCACCTTAAAAAAATCGAGTTGCAATCGCCATTGTCTCCATGGATTAAAAAAACACACATAGAGATTAGAGTCGGCAGCAAATCCTTCCAGGAATTAATACTAGCATAAAGGATATTATTTACTGGGACATTTTTTCCAATTAATATCAGAATACAATTGATTTTGATACTTTACATACGGACGTACAATTCTCATTTACTGCTACGCGGAAAACAAACACAGGAAAGTCACTTAATCCTTCGAGGAACAGTTTTTCCGATCAATATAAAAACACAGTTGATTTTGATGCTTAACACACGGACGTACAATTCCCATCTACAGCTACGCGGAAAACAAACGCCGGAAAGTCACTTAATCCTTCGAGGAAATAGCGCCAGCGTTGAGAAGATTGTTAACGTGATAAAAGCCTTGAATAAGGAAGTACCTCGTATGTCAATTATCTCTGGAGACTCAAAGTTGATTACGAGAACGGGAAAAGCTATTGCAGTTCTCCCCTCTGGGCGACGGTTTTTAATCTCCTTTTTTCGTCTCTCTCCTGATCTCATTCGCGTTTTGCCTTCGGGTGTTTTTTGTTGCTTATGGCGTTGTTTCTTTGTCTCTTTTATTTGGTTCCGTTGCCATTCGTTCTACGTGTGGCGTAATTTCCGGCTTTTCTTGTCAAGGTTTTTGTTTATTTTCCTTTTTTTTTAATAATAATTTCATTTCCTCGTTGCCGTATTTTTGTTGGTTACGTTCTTTTTATTACATGGTTTCTTTTTTTTTATTTAATTACCGTAGCTCGTCAACAATTTCGTGTAAACAGTTTCCTGATTTATGTCAGTTATAGTTTGTTGTTTTCGTCTCTTAGCCGATGATACAATATGCCCTTTATTGCTTAGTTTCTTGCGTGTTTTGTTTATATTCCCTTTATAATTTCTCCTTATCAGTCCTACAGACAATTTCGGGGGAGGATATTTTTTCCCCTCCCTTTGTCCATCTGTCTTCCCTATCTGTGACTTTTTCAGCCTGTCTGTTTGTCTGTCCGCCAGCGCGTCTGTCATGTTTACCCTGTCGTCGAAAGAATTTCTTTCATATTTGGTAGAAAGGTTGACCGTTAGTGTGTGTTTGTCACACTTAGTGTGCCATCAGTATATATGTATATGTATATGTATATATATATATATATATATATATATATATATTTATATATATATATATATATATATATATATATATATTTATACATACATATTATGTATATTACACATATATACATATATATATATATATATATATATATATGTATATATACACCGTATATACATACCTGCATGCATGCATACACACATACAGACATGTGTGTGTGTAAGTGTGTCTACGTGCTTGTAGTACACACAAAGCAGGTTTGAATATTCAAAGTAAATTTCCATGTCTATGTACGTCTTAATCTGAATGATCCACAATAGTCTTTTCACATCCTCCGAGCAGGGATTTTGAGCTCCATTTGCTTTGGCGAAATGATATAAAATATCCATTTCACCACCTTTGGAATAGGAGCCTTTCATCTTGGAATTCCAGTCGCATTAGCCCGCAACGTGAGACGAAGAGGGACCTTCGATATCCCAAGGCCAATACTGTATTGGCCTTGGATGTCCGAAGGTGGAATTACCTTCGAGGTTCCTCTGAATTGCATTCTGCTCACATAGTAGAAACCTCCTTTATTATTATTATTATTATTATTATTATTATTATTATTATTATTATTATTATTATTATTATTATTATTATGTCAGAACATATAAAACTACACATAGTTTTCAAGAGCCAGCTCAGAAATCATAATTATTAATAGCGAAAGCTGATCGGGCTTTCAAAAGTTGTCATTGTTGTTTTTAGCATATCTTGATAACAAAATTATTGTGTTTTTCATTCTTCCCTCGCGGGGTGGGGGCGGGGTGTTAGTGCCGTCAGGGCACCCCACGCGGTGAACTAGGCATTACTTTAGGGTCCCTGCATCGTCCACTCGGCCCCTATCTGCAACCCCTTTCATTCCTTTTACTGTACATCCGTTCATATTCTCTTTCTTCCATCTTGCTTTCCATCCTCTCCTAACATTTGTTTCATAGTGCAACTGCGAAGTTCTCCTCCTGTCACACCTTCAAGACCACCTTTACTCTCAATTTCCCTTTCAGCGCTGAATGACCTCAGGTCCCAGCGCTTGGCCTTTGGCCTAAATTTTATATTCCAGTTGATTCTTCATTCGCTGTTCACTCTCAAAATTGATTTGGCAGTGATTTGAGGTTCTTGCTTAAGCTTGCTTTTGGCTGCAATGAAAACGAGTGTTGAAGATTTATTTTTTTACTTATTGTACTACCATTGGGTAAACGGCATACGAATGCAAGAACTTGTAATGTGGAACATTTATTGAACATTTTCTTTTGGATCTCTCTCTCTCTCTCTCTCTCTCTCTCTCTCTCTCTCTCTCTCTCTCTCTCTCTCTCTCTCTCTCTTCTTGTGATGCCAGTTTATGACATCAAGTCTCTTTTTTTCCTGAATAAGTAATTTTTATCCATTAAAAGCTGGTGCGTCGCATATCTGAATTTGAGTAATTTCTTTAATTAATTTAAAATTTAACAGCATCTATCGCTATAGAATTTATGCGGCCTTTCTAGTAGCAAGTTCCGATCACGTTGCGCACCCGTAGTGTTTGTTTTCCTCTGATCTACTTCAAGGAGATCTTATGTTTACCTGACCACGATCTACGGGCGATTACTCGGGCAAGACAAACAGGAATTTACCCTGCCCTCTGAGGTCTGACGGAATAATGCATAATGATCTGTACCGTCTCGAGGCCCAAGGCTGTGGGATGTTTGCTTACTTTCCTTGGGAGGAGAAGTCTTTTGGTATCTTGTGTGTTGGTGTTTATAAAGCGAATGGTAATGGAAACACTTCGGTTTATCTTTAATTTAGAGTACATTCGTCTTTCCTCCAGGCCGAAAGGTATGAGGTAATGGCCAATGAAAGGATGAGTTATGAGGTCACGGCGGGTTTGCTAGATACTGCACTGAGGAGGAAAGGTATGAGGCAAGTCGGTTATGTGAGAGGTTTGATACTAGCATGGAACTTAAAGAAGTGCTTGATTAAAGGAAGTGACTGGTACCAGAGGAAACGAGTCAAAAATGCCCGGAAGTTTTGTGTACAGCGTATAATACTGTGTGAAACTTTCAGCCACGGCACATGAAATTCTTAGCCGCGGCCTATGAAACTCAGCCACGACCCATGAAACTCTTAGCCGCGGCCCACGAAACTCAGCCACGGTCCGGTGGTGGCCTGTGTTGTTGGTAGTTATAGCGATGCCAGAAGTACGATTATGGCTAACTTTAACCTTAAATGAAATAAAATAAAATAAGAACTACTGAGGCTAGAGGGCTGCAATTTGGTATGTTTGATGATTGGAGGGTGGATTTTAAGATCGTACAGAAAAAGTGCGGACGCACAGACAAAGCCGGCACAATAGTTTTCTTTTACAGAAAACTAAAAGGCATGAGGTATTTACTGTATATGATTATTCAGATATACTGTCTGGATGTTATGCTGTTAAACACTTAAAAAACTCGCCTTTTGCTTTAATATATATTTTACCTATTTATTTATTTATTAATTTGCCTTTTTTCTTTGCTAATAACTGATATCTTCTCTCGGTGCTTCCTATTATCTTCTGTTATGTCTTTCAGATGAACGCCATATTGTTTGAAAGCTTGAATTCCCTGTCAATGGCCCCTGTAGTCTTGTTCCATATGAATAGGATTTACCCTCTGAATAATAATAATAATAATAATAATAATAATAATAATAATAATAATAATAATAATAATATTATTATTATTATTATTATTATTATTATTATTATTATTATTATTATATTAATAATAAATAGAATTTGAATCCGGTTATATTCAAAGTGTAATTCTGGGTCACATTTGCTATTTGAGACGCGACTGTTATATCAAAAGGAAAAATAATGTAGACTTTTTAGGGTAAATTTACATTAAGTCATTCAGTTCCACTTTTTATTAGTTGACCTCCTCTTTTTCATAATGTACAAATAGTGATACTGTTTTATATTTGTAGAAATAACAATGCTGACTGATATTTCTGCTCTGTATAAATAACGATGATTATGTCAATTATATTTTGTATCAATAAAAGGCAAAAATTGCAAGCGCGAAAAGCAACAGGAATTCGTAATTTATGATGTTGGATTGACGTCATTTTAGGACGCAAATAAGTGTTGACGTCACATTGCAGAAATAAATGTTGTGACGTCGCTTTGTTATATAACGGAATTAAAGGTTACCGCAAGAGCCGACGAGAAGCATAATTTTAGGAACAGATGTGCTTTTTCGAGTCAGTCGAGCAGTTCAAGGTCACAGAAAGGAGAAAGTAGAGCGATATTGACTTTAAACTAAAAAAACAAAACAAAGATAAGTAAAAAAATGAACCGGAATTTCTTCGGCGCAATCGAGTTTTCTGTACAGCCGCTACGGTGTATAATCGAGGCCACCGAAAATAGATCTATCTTTCGGTGGTCTCGGTATAATGCTGCCTGAGCCGCTGTCCATGAATCTTTAACCACTGCCCGGTGGTGGCCTATCCTATATCGTTGCCAGAAGCATGATTAAGGCTAACTTTAACGTTAAATAAGATAAAAAGCTACTTAGGCTAGTGGGCTGCAATTTGGTATGTTTGATGATTGGAGGGTGGATGATGAACATACAAATTTGCAGCCCTCTAGCCTCATTAGTTTTGAGATTTGAGAGCGGACAGAAAAAGTGCGGACGGACGGACGGACAAAGCCGGCACAATAGTTTTCTTTTACAGAAAACTAATATGGGAAGTACCAGAAATTACCAACTGATTCAATTTCAGCGCTAATAAATGTGTGAAATGTTGGTTATAGGCCAGTGAAAGCAACCTGCCCCCCACCCCCCACCCACACACAGACACCCACCTGTGCAAATGAGGACCCTTATGTATAGATGCATAAAGATGCTAATATTGTGGAAATTTTCTTGGATCAGGTTTGCATCCCTGATTCAGCAGTTTGGGAAGAAAATATGACACTGATATTTTTTTTCCTCAGACATTCTCCATTGGGGAACAATCTTACTGTTGAGGAGATTAACGGAAGAAATCTTATGTGACAATGACATAAACAGTGAAATATAGTAGTAAATCGACTGTGTGAACATGGCCTAGATATATATATATATATATATATATATATATATATATATATATATATATATATATATATATATATATATATATATATAGGAAATATCGTAAATTGAGAAAAAATATATATGTATACACATATATATATGTGTGTGTGTGTATAACACACACACACACACACACACATATATATATATATATATATATATATATATATATATATATATATATATATATATATATATATATATATATATATATATATTGTGTGTGTATATATATATATATTTTTCTCAATTTACGATATTTTCTTACACACACGCGCGCAACAACAACAAGGGAAGACGCAACCCTTTCGGGTGTTGTTTTTGACACTAAGTAGAGTAATGTGAAACTCGCCACGCCTCATTCATGTTTTCCTAAGGCTAAAGTGACTATTTTAGGTTTTTGGTCCAATAATCAATAATCTTTTAGGTGAATCGTTGGAACATAGTAAGTTTAGATTAGGTCATATGAGCATTCTGTTGTGGAGGCTCATATGAGTATCGCTTTATGGCTATGTTTATTTCAGTTGTCAGTTCCTCATTGGACGGGTCGATATCGTACTCGGCTAGCATTCTGCTAGACCCAAGTTCGATTCTCCGGCCGGCCAATGAAGAATTAGAGGAATTTATTTCTGGTGATAGAAATTCATTTCTCGTTATAATGTGGTTCGGATTCCACAATAAGCTGTAGGTCCCGTTGCTAGGTAACCAGTTGGTTTTTAGCCACGTAAAATAAGTCTAATCCTTCGGTCCAGCCCTAGGAGAGCTGTTAATCAGCTCGGTGGTCTGGTTAAAATAAGGTATACTTAACTTATTTCAGTTGTCTTTCTTTGTTAATTTCTCGTACTTAATTAGTAATTTATTTCGATATTCTTTTTCCCTTACTGGGCTGCTTAACTTATTAGAGTCGTTGAGTTTCCGCCATCCTAAAATTCCTAGTTATATATATATATATATATATATATATATATATATATATATATATATATATATATATATATATATATATATATATATATATACGGCTATACATAAATACATATATATATATATATATATATATATATATATATATATATATATATATATATATATATATATATATATATATATATATATATAAACAAACATCCTCAAGGCTAAACTTCTAAGGCGCTAATAAACACTACATATGCATGAGCATCAGCCAGAAACATGCGCTTGCTCGAGAAAGCCTTGCAGAAAAATATTTAATTAATAAAACAAAAAAAAGCTGGTAGTAGAGAGCACGTGGATCCTTAGGACCCCCGAAGGCTCTCTTACCGGGTCCTTTTGCAACGGCTCATTAATCCGGAGACGCTCGACAACGCGCAGGCTGCTTTCTTTATTCCTTTCTATATTTATTTTTTTTTTATTTCTTCCTGTCTTTCTCTTATTTCTTTTTTCTTTCATTCGTTTTCCTTTCTTTCCTTATTGCTTTCTTTTTCCTTTCTTTCTTTCTTTCTGATTTTCTTTCATACTTCCTTTCTTTCTCTTTTTCCTTTCTTTTTTCTTACTTGCTTTCTTTTTTCCTTTCTTTCCTTATTGCTTTATTTTTCCTTTCTTTCTTTCTTTCTTACTGACTTTCTTTCATTCTTCCTTTCTTTCTTTCTTTTTTCTTTTTCCTTGTCTTTCTTTGTTTCTTTCTTCCCTTTGCGATGAAAGTGAATTTAAGAATGGCGGTGAAAGTGATCTTAGGTTTTCGCTTATAAGGTTTTTTTTTTTTTACTATTATTTGTGTTGTGTCTAGATTCTAAAGACTCCGAGATGTTTTAATGCTGATGAAAAGCATTTTTTTTATTCCATAAACTTTTAATTGTTTTTTTTATTTTATATTGGATGTATTTTTTTAAACCTCCAAATTTGTGAAAATGTTTGTGAAGTCGCTTAGTTTTCATTTCTCACCAGTTGTTTATTTACTATTTATGGCTTGTGTATAATTTACCGTTTGTAAATAATTAGAAAGTTTGTGAAGATTTGGTTTTCCTTTCTCTTAAGTACTTTCATCCTTTCTCCAGAAGCTGTTATCTCTTCATGTTACGTAATTATTGTTTATTTGAATGTATCATCCTTTATTTCCTTAATTTAAATGATATTTCTGTAGGTTTGGTAAATGAATAGCTTTTATATTGTTAGTTAGATAGGGTTGTATTTTTCTCTTATGTAAGTTCCTATATGTTTTTTTTTATTTGAACTCAGTATTTTTAATTTACATTATGTATTTTTAAGTTATTATCCGTTTATTTATTCAATTTTTGCTCAAATATTTTTTCCTTTGCTTCCGATAATTTTCCCAGCCATGACCCACAATAGTTGACTAAGTACCATGTGAGTGGATTGCACGAGAGCTTACATACCCTTCTGCTCTTCTCAGACGGAAAATTTGCTTTTGTGTGTGTGTGTGTGTGTGGGTGTGTGCGTGCGCGCGCGCGCGCCATGTTTTTATTTTATAAAAGTAAAAGTAAAAGTTGATTAATTTAGAAATGCAGAGTGAATCATACGCTGAGCTTGTCTTTTCCTAAAGTAATATTCTTTTACAAAAAGTAATATTCTTTTCCGAAAAATGACATTCTTTTCCGAAAAATAATATTATTTTCCGAAAAACAATATTCTTTTCCGAAAAATAATATTCTGTCCCGATAAAAATATTCTTTTGCGAAAAATATTTTTTTCCGTAAAATAATATTTTTTCCGAAAAATTATATTCTTTCCATAAATAATACTTTTTCCGAAAAATAATATTCTTTTCCGAAAATAATATTCTTCCCAAAAAATAATATTCTTTTCGGAAAAATTATATTCTTTTCCGTAAAATAATACTTTTATGAAAAATAATATTCTTTTCCGAAAAATAATATTCGTTTCCGAAAAATAATATGCTTTTCCGAAAAATAACATTTTCCAAAAAAATAATATTCTTTCCTAAAAAATAATATTCTTTTCCAAAAATAATACTTTTTCCGAAAAAATAATATTCTTTTCCGAAAAATAATATTCTTTTCCGAAAAATGATATTCTTTTCCGAAGAATAATATTCTTTTCCTTAAAATAATATTTTTTTCCGAAAACTAATGTTCTTCTCGGAAAGATAATATTCTTTTCCGGAAATAATACTCTTCCAAAAAATAATTTTTTTTCCGAAAAATAATATACTTTTCCAAAACGTAATGCTCTTTTCCCAAAATTATATATAAAACAATGACATCTGATAGCAACGTGTAGTCTCGAACTGAATTTTTTCCGACAGTTCAAATAATCAAAGTTCAGTCCTGTTGAACTGAAGTGGACTGGGATTTGGATGAAGAGTTCGGAGCAGAACATACAACAACGTCTTGTCTAACTCGGCAGTTGGCACGAGTAAACATTTGACGAACTAACGAACGTTGGGCCGGGTGAAGTTAACAATCTGCATGGTAAATGTTGCTAGAAGTTCTCTAGAAGTTCTGGAAGTTGTTAATTAGCAGCTTGCGCGGAATGAACATCGTCTGATGATTCTTCTTTAGATTTTGTCATGTTGGTTCGTTTCATACTTTTATGTTTTTGCTATATTCATAAGTACTTGTATGGGTTGTGTATTTGTATGTACATGTTGTAATAGATTTTGAGATACGGATATACAAACTTATTTTCACATTTTCTTGCAACGCTTGGTGTATCCGTTGTCTTTGCATTTTTGTCTGTCGTATAGAACCTATATGTATGTATTTATGTGTGCATGCAAGTAAGAAACCTTTGTATGCATTGTATACACATTTGAACCCATTATTTTTTTATAGCTAGTAATGTCTGTATGTAACATTTATGTCTGCAATTTTGTATGCTGCGTAGACAATCTGTATGTATGTGTGTATGTATGTACGTGTTCTTCTGTATGGTTAGTTTGTTGTTTGCTTTTTACAGAAAAAGTAATAAGAGTAATCAGAACTTGCACTACCATCACGGAGGCTAAATCATTTCACTTGTATTCCATTAGAAACTTAAAATGTGTACACTTCTGTCAAATCAAGATGCGTTTTGCCTATCCGTACACCGTATTTGAACTCTAATCTCATTTCGTTGCATATTTGCATATTTTTCATCAAGCTCTCTCTCTCTCTCTCTCTCTCTCTCTCTCTCTCTCTCTCTCTCTCTCTGCCTTACAGGGTTCTGAAATCGTGTAACGACCGACATTTAATTTATACAGTAGCCCCTCAACTTATCGGATGCTTTAGTGGCGGCGTTTGGCTCTCTGATAAGAAACAAAAGACCTTGCCCTTGAATATTTAAGGTATTCTTTAGATTAAAGTAAATGCCATGTGATTTGTTTCTTAAGCTTAAACTACTTCTCACTTATTCAGATTAAGAGACTCATCCTCAAAATGCATCGCTTCTTAAAAATGTGTCTATCAGGAAACTTGAAGATTTAAAGTATTCTTTAGCTGAAAGTAAATACCATATGATTTCCAGCGTAAGCTTAAACGCCTTCTCACTTATCCAAATTGGGGACTCGCTCTCAAAAACGATTACTTCTAAGAAAGCTGTCTATCAGGAAACCCACGCAATAATGTAGCTTATCATAAACCAAGAAGGCTGATAAGAGGAGGTCTTCTGGTAAGTCGAGGGGAAGGGGGGGGAGGGGGTTTAGTTACCTGCCTTCTTAAGAAGGCAGTGACGGCTTAATGAACATCACCGTATTTATAAAGGTTATGAGATTCACCCCCGACCATTCACCTTGCTCGGTCGATTTGACTTTTTTCTCGAGGCTTTTTAAAGCTGATGCCACGACGGAGCTTTCTTTTTTTATGTTGAGTATTTTGGTTGGAGGAACGTCGTTGTTGGTGTTGAATTTTTGCGTTTATTAGAGTTTGTCTTAGAGTTGTTCGCTCTAATTTTGTATGGTAAGTGCTTTGAAGTATGTGGAATGTCCCCATAAAATCGTAAAGATCTGGGTAATTGTAAAGATGTTTTATACATATATATATATATATATATATATATATATATATATATATATATATATATATATATATATATATATATATATATATATATATATATATATAAAATATGTGTGTATATGTGTGTGTATACAAATATATATACTTGCAAATCTCATAGTCGAACTAGTTGAGTCGCAGTCCTCAAACAATCATAAAGACCTGGGTAATTGTAAGATGTTTTATACACATATGTATATATATATATATATGTGTGTATATAGGTGTGTACAAATGTACATACGTGCAAATCTCATAGCTGAACTAGTTGAGCCGCAATCAAAGCATAGACGGGCTTAGGGCTAGCAATCTCATCTTAAAAGACTTGTGTGTGTATACGAGAGAGAGAGAGAGAGAGAGAGAGAGAGAGAGAGAGAGAGAGAGAGATATCGTATCCATTAACATTAACTGTGCACAACAGTTGCATACCAAATTATATTCCGAATAATATGCAGAGTGGAAGCATGAAAGAAATATATCCGTTGGTGCTCTCCAACACCTCATATCCCTGAGGACGTAACGCAGCTTCTCATTTCGCCTTTCGTCCCTCCGCCCTCTTCCGAGGCTGGATTAAAGCAGGGAATTGACTTCTCTTCCCTTGGAAAGTGAGTTATAAGTTTCAGCTCTTCTCGGGGCAGGATGGAGAGCGGGATAGAGGAATAGATCTGGGTTTAATTATTTATTGTCCTTAACTTCACATCAAACTTTATATTAATTCGTTTCGCAACATCACTTCAAAATTTATTTTGATTCATTCCGCAACTTTACGCCAAACTTCGTTTTAATTCATTTCACTTCTAAGTTTATTTTGATTCATTTCACTTCTTAGTTTATTTTTATTTTAATTCATTTCACTTCTTCATTTATTTTTATTTTAATATATTTCACTTCTAAATATATTTTTTGTTAATTCACTTCAAACTATATTTTAATATATTTCACTTCAAAATGTATTTTTTGTTATTTCACTTCAAAATGTATTTTTTGTTACTTCACTTCAAACTTTAATATATTTCACTTCAAAATTTATTTTTTGTTAATTCACTCCAGAGTTTATTTTAATACGTTTTTCTTCTAAATTTATTTTTTTGTTAATTCACTACAACGTTGATTTTGATTTATATCTCTTCTAAATTTATTGTTTGTTAGTTCACTTCAAAGTTTATTTTAATTCATTTCACTTCTAAATTTAATTTGCGTTAATTCACATCAAGGTTTATTTTACTTCGTTTCACTTCTAAAATGATCTTTTTCACTTCAAAGTTTATTTTAGTATATTTCACTTCTAAGTTTATTTTTTGTTAAGTCACTTCAAATTCACTTTCAGTCAACTTCACTTTTCTAAGAGAATGTATATTTTGACATCAATGTGCCCTTTATAAAAATGTGGGGTTTTCTGTATTTTTTATACTGGTAATTTTTTTTTATTGTTTTTCGAATATGTCATTACTGACTTGTTTTTGCAATCGTTCACCTTGAGAAACTTGGGTAGTGTTGCAATGTGATTTCTCTTTCTCTCTCTCTCTCTCTCTCTCTCTATATATATATATATATATATATATATATATATATATATATATATATGTGTGTGTGTGTGTGTGTGTGTGTGTGTGTGTGTGTGTGTGTGTGTGCATGTATGTATAACAGAAACACGAAAATATGGAACGTGATGAATATATAAATAAAGACAAGACCCACGAAGGAAGGAGAAACAATTGAGTGTTCTGCAAGGCCTTTCGACTTATTGTCCTTCACTTAGCAGACTGCTAAGTAAAGGACTATAAGTCGAAAGGCCTTGCAGCACACTCCATTGTTTCTCTTTCTTTCGTGGATTTAGTCTATATATATATATATATATATATATATATATATATATATATATATATATATATATATATATATGTATGTTTGTGTGTGTATGTATACATATACGTGTGTCAAAAGTAAATGTATTTGTGTAGTTAGATTCAAAGTTTAACTGTAGCCTCTCGTAAACATTTTCTTAAACGAAAGCAAACTTCTTTAACGTACGTTTTTAATTTTGATTTTATGGAATGGTCACCAGTTATACATTTTTATACACTTGAGTGCTAATTCTCAGGATAGTCACCCGTTGATCTCAGGTACTGATGGCACTGAAGTATTTCAAACAGTTGCCTTTCAATAAGTAACATTTAAGCAGAAAGACGGCGATAAACAAAAGGCGTCTTAAAGGAAGAGTCAGGAAAACATGAGCAGGAAGAGAGGTCCAAAGCTTTGCAGAATAGGAAAAGGAAGCAGTGTTTTTATAAAAAAAAGTAATTCTTGTGACAATCTGCCCAGGTGCTATTGATTATAAGACAACTGTTTGCAATACTTCAGTGCCAACAGTGCATGAAAGCAACGAGGAACTCTCCTGGGAATTACCATTCTAATGCATGTAAGTGTAAGCGCTGAACATTCAATGAAAAATTAACAGGAAATACTTTCTGTAGCCTCCTTTTATAAAGTTTTTATTTTTACGAGCGCCCTCAAGCGTCCTCTTTTATCAGGACTTGGGATCGGCCTGAGTACATATAGTTCCCCATGGCAACATCATGGTGTGAAATAAAAACGGGCCCCGTAGCAGGTTAGTGCCGTCAGTGCACCTCATGCGGCGCACTGTAGGCATTACTTCAGGTTCTTTGCCGCGTCATTTCGGCCCCTAGCTGCAACTCCTTTCATTCCTTTTACTGTACCTCCGTTCATATTCTTTCATCCATATTATTTTCCACCCTCTCCTAACAGTTTATTCATCGTGAAACTGCTAGGTTTTCCTCCTGTTACGCCTTTCAGACTGTCTATTTCCGTTTCAGCGCTGAATGACCTCATAGGTCCCAAAGTCTATATTCTGTTCTGTTCAATATAAACGGGATTCAAGTAATGCTCTTCGTAATTAGTCAGTGTTTATGAGAGGGCCATCAGGATGCGGGAAAAGTTTTGGGCAGTAAATAGCAAAAGGCTTTGGGCCTTGAAGCTCATTTGAATAACTGGTACTAATTGGACAGTTTACATTTTTATGTTACATCTAATTTAACAACTTAATAAACGAGCAAAGTTTTACTCAGTGTTTATTTAGGAATAATTAGGGATATGTTGCTGTCTCGTTTTATTTGGCGGCTTGTTAGCGTTTAGTTTGGTGGAGTACTGAGCTTCAGTAAGGTAGGTCCGGCTGTGGTGTTTATTATTATTATTATTATTTTATTATTATTATTATTATTATTATTATTATTATTATTATTATTATTATTGTTGTTCGAAGAGAGAAGCCGCTGAAAATGGAACGGAATTTAAATGTCGATTGTAAAATATGGACGTTTATATATATACAGTATATATATATATATATATATATATATATATATATATATATATATATATATATATATATATATATATATATATATATATATATATAAATGATTGATATACTGTAGGATCGACCCATGATAGACTCAGTGGGTCACAATTTATATAAGTGAAGAATTATAAATTTAATCCATACGGAATTTCAAGTAGTCTCAATCTCTCTCTCTCTCTTCTCTCTCTCTCTCTCTCTCTCTCTCTCACACACACACACACACACACACACACACACACACACACACACACACACACACAAACTTTCTTATGGGCGCGCATAATCTGTGACCCAAGGCAGATCTGTTGTACAGTACGTGGATGTCAATAAAAATTCATGAAGTGCTGGAGATAAAGTTTTTTGTGAGCTAAAGCACAAAATGCCCTCGTGCTCTCTCTCTCTCTCTCTCTCTCTCTCTCTCTCTCTCTCTCTCTCTCTCTCTCTCTCTCAAATGACCGCGAGTATACCAGTCAGTTACTGCTGCTATCGCTGGCCTGAACTTAAAATCTCTCTGCCTGAAGAATTTTACGGGAATCTCCTTTTTGTCTGTGATATACACGCATCTGTTCTTTATTGCATATGTATGTATGTGTACGTGAAATTTGCATGTGTATATATTCTTGTGTCAGCTTCAGGTCATATGTAAAGAAGTGTCTGTCTGCGGATGTCTGTGTGGGTCTGTATGTTTGTCTGTCTGTCACAGTGGCACATGTATAGTTATGTCTGTTAGACATATATTTTCATTTATGTGTATGTATTATTTGTGTTCACATATGCTGATGGTATTTTGTATGTATTTGTGTGCTTGGGCATGTCTTTCATATATTTTTTGGTTGTGTTATTTATTCATACGTGTGCTTGCATACATGTATGTATGCATATGAAATATGTGCATGCGCATTTCTCTTGTTTTGGTTTTAGGAGTGTTTTTCAAAGGCCTCATTTATGTATATGTGTATGATTACCTTCGTGTTTTAGCTGTGTAGTTAATGCACATTTACAATTGTGTTATTCGTGTATATGCGTACTTGTAAGTATACCGTATGGTATATGGTTTCCACTGAACTATGGTTTAGCATTATACCTAGCGCTCACACTGTAGATATATATATATATATATATATATATATATATATATATATATATATATATATATATATACGTATAAGACATACATACACAAATACACACACATACATTTTATATATATATAAATACATACATACATACATATATAAACACAAATACAAACATTTTAGATCTAATTATATATATATTTATGCATATGCATATATATATATATATATATATATATATATATATATATATATATATATATATATATATATATATATATATATATATGCTTGGGCATCCGTCTGGTCATTGTTCAGCATCCGCATACTGTACACGTTTATTAGTGTACGGCGTGTAGGTTACATGTACGCGTACATTTTTGTACATATGGAGCCTCTGACCCCATCACGTACCTGTAGCAATGTCCTGTGCGCTCGCCCTCATCCGTGTTTGCACAGGAGAATTAATTAAGGGCCGGAGACAGAACACAATGACCAGCTGGAGGGAAGTTCGGACGAAACCGAGAGTAGGGGCGAGGACCCGTTACCAGATTTATGTACTTAACCTTCCAAATTAATTAGCCGGTCCTTGTGCCCGTGTTGACACGCGTGTCCGCCATAACCATTGGCGCATTGTGGACCCGGCCTTCTATAGGCCGGTTATCTTCGGCGTCGCCGCAGTCGGCCGGGCCGTGTGAAAACGTGAAGTGGGTTTGTGCATTTAGTTTGCTGTTTGTCCTGCTCTCAGACCGGGGAGTCCGGATAATGGAAGGCGCTGACTAATTCAGGGGGTCCTTGTTCGATCCTTCTTTCTCTCTCTCTCTCTCTCTGTCGTTCCTACACTTCCGCTTCTTCGTTTTTGTTTTTCTTCGCCTCTTTCTTTCTCCTGCTCTTATTTGATTTCTCTCTCTCTCTCTCTCTCTCTCTCTCTCTCTCTCTCTCTCTCTCTCTCTCTCTCTCTCTCTCTCTCGTTCTTATACTTCTGATTTTTCGTTTTTGTTTTTCTTCGCCTCTTTCTTTCTCCTGCTCTTATTTGATTTCTCTCTCTCTCTCTCTCTCTCTCTCTCTCTCTCTCTCTCTCTCTCTCTGTCGTCTCTCTTCGTTCCTACACTTCCGCTTCTTCGTTTTTGTTTTTCTTCTCTTTCTTTCTCCTGCTCTCTCTCTCTCTCTCTCTCTCTCTCTCTCTCTCTCTCTCTCTCTCTCTCTCTCTCTCGTTCCTACACTAACGCTTTTTCGTTTTTGTTTTAATTTGCCTCTTTCTTCTGCTTTTATTGATAAACTCTCTCTTTCCCCTTACTCGTATTCTTTGCTCTTTCTCTTCGCCTTCCCTTTCTTCCTTTCATTTTATTATCATCCTGTCTCTTCTTCCCTTCTTCTCTTCCATTTCCTCGACTGTTTCCTTTATTCTCCTTCTCGTCCGCTTCCATTCATTCTCTTCTTTGATGCTGTGCCTGAGGGAAAGGTCTTGTTATTTAGTTGTTACATGTTCATAACTCTCTACCATCCTTTATTCCGTTTATTTTATTCTGTTCTATTTACATTCGTATATTCGTGGAGTCTTACTGATAACTCCAAAATCTTTTCTGTATTTCTGTTCCTGCCAGTCGTATATTCTCTTACGAGAAAAATGAAACGTATTTCATATTAATTTTTCCGTCTGTCATTTGCATATTCGTTTCAAATAAAAGAAACAATTAAATCTCCGCCATTCGCCCCAGAATAAATATTTTTTTTGGGCGGGGGGTTTATTTTCATTGTCAGTCATTCGTTTAATTGTTTTAAAAAAATGTATTAAAAAAATCATGTTTATCTCACGTAATCGTTTTATGAATATTAAAAAAACTCCGTTTTTCTTTCGTATTTCTCCTACCTGCTAGTCATTCGCATATTCATTTCTAGAAAAAAAAACACTAAGTCCACACCAGTCACTCATATATTCATTGAAACATTCAGGGAGCCTCTGAATTTTTTCTGCGCCCACCTTTCTCTCATATTCGTACGAAGAAGAAAGTCGTGGCGCTATCTTCCCCGCAGGTCTATTTTCTCTCTTGCGACGTTTCCGATATTCGCTTTCCATTCTTCTTAAAAGCTTTGAGGGAAGTTTTAATATTTATGCGCCATACGTCAGCCTGCGAAAACCTGAGTCTCCATACCTGTCATAATCATCATCCATTTGTTCCTCCTTAGCTGTCAAAATGATCGGCAGCTTTGAGCCTCCATTCCTGTCAAAATTGTCGAGCTCTTTTGAGTCTCCGTTACCTGTCAAAAATCGTGAATCCCCGGATTGGTGTTAAGACCATACCAGTTGTCTTTTGCCGTGGATGAAATATTGATTTTTATGTATTTTCATGGATATCTTAGTATCGCTGAATCCACGCCATACATAGGTATGTTATTTTTGTTTGCTTCAGTTGGTGTTTTGTATGTCATCTCGGTTACCCAAAGAGTTTAAAGAGTGTTTTTGTATTAATTGAAATAATTTTTTTTATATTTGCTGGTTTCATAGTTAAATAAGTTTTGGAGACCATTTTTATATTTAGCCAATATTTTTTTTTAATATTTTTATACTGCGAAAATATTTATTTTAAGATTTTATAAACAACTATTCGTATCTTATGGTTATGGTGGTATATACTTTATATTTACGAAAAGACTTATTGTTATGGGATTTTGATGCAATGTTTTTCGTATCTCATGAACAACTTCTCCGTAACTTAAGTAGCGTAGTGGTAATTGTTATTTATTTGGCAAACACGGACCAAACTGGATAAGGTCAGTAAGTCGCCACTTCCTTCGGCCTTCACATAAAACCTTCAAAATTTTTTTATGCATATTTCGCTATATCCTTTGCTCCCCTTCAGCCAGGCCCCATGTTTTCCTTTCATACATCGTGTGTGCGTTTGCATGTGTATTTTGTCCTTATGAAAGATTATAACAACTAATTGTCCCTCCGGTCATGCGGTGCACTGTAGGCATTACTTAAGGTTCTTTACAGCGTGCCTTCGGACCCTAGCTGCAACCCCTTTCGTTCCTTTCACTGTACCTCCTTTCACATTCTCTTTCTTCCATCTTCCTTTCCACGCTCTCCTAACAATTGATTCATAGAGCAACGCGAGGCTTTCCTCCTGTTACACCTTTCAAACTTTTACTGTCAATTTCCATTTCAGCGCTGAATTACCTCTTAGGTCGCAGCGCTCGGCCTTTGGCCTAAATGCTGTATTCACTCCGGTCAACTTTTGTATTTGGAGAGACCTGAATAAAAAGTCACAGACTCATTCTACTGATAGAGAGTGCAAAGTTTATTTCCACAGTCAGTAAAGTGTGGTGTTGAGGAGTATATTTAATTTTCTCAGGTAAAAAAGAAATACTTTGCATGTAGAGGGCACCGAGGCAGGCAGATTATAACCCAGGCCTAATTAGAATAAGGAAAGCTTGGAAGGGGAACGAAATGGGTGTTTAATCCTGGAAAAAGTTTATTTTATGTATATATATATATATATACTATATATATATGTATATATGTTGTGTGTGTATGTGTAAATATAGTGGTTATATGCCAGGAGCTCTTATTTATCGTGATTCTTAATTCTTTGGACAAAAAAAAAAAAAAAGAGACCTGCTCTAGGAATTAAAAGGTCATTGTGTGTGATCGCTATATTTGGATTATGATAAGTCAATTTTATATATGTAGGTCATCTTTTGTGTTTAGAGAGTGTTGCGTCCTTGATCAAAGGCACCTCATATTCCGCTTACACCCAACATGCATTTAGCAGATGCTGTACAGATCCGCTGTCACAGCTAGTCATTCACTCGCTCTCTGATTGGCCAAGGCAACTACGTGCTCCCACCAATCAGCGTCGAGAGTCACAAACTTTGAACGCCCTCGGCACCGAACCCCGTGCCGGTTATTGTTCCGAAACTGTCCATTCCTCGCGCGTGGTAATTGTCGAGATAAACCAACGGCATCTTGCATAATGAACATCAGAATCTGGAACAGTTGCCATTTGGTTTATGAAGCAGTCGGGTCGAGGTGAATGAATCACTTCCTGGTTGCCCTTGTTCCACTTTAACGCTCACTTACTCATTGCTGATTTCAGTCAGTGGACGTTCAGGCCTTATCGTGACCTGTTTTGCTTGCCGCTGCTGTTCGTTGCAGGTTTCAGTAACTCTTGCTTATTTGCAAAGCAGTGGGATAACACTACCCTCAACCACATCTGTTATTTGGGTCTGTAAGAGGCATGAGTGGTTACTCTCCTATAACAGAGGACATATTGCTCTGTGAAGCCCTAGTGGCTGGCTAGGTATATCTCTCATGATTGTGATGTGGAAGCATGATTAGTTATTTCCATCATACAGTGTCTATGTACAGTATCGTCATTTTACACGGTTATTTTAATTCATTGTGATCCCTGAAGTCATGATACCTGGGTGTGTCCATCTATCTAAAATTGCATTGTCACAGGAGGACATAATTACTTGATTGAATTATGATGATATGTAGAGTATCATCAGTAAATTTCTTTTGTCATGTGACGTCATAACATAGGCATTTCGTCTAATCGGAAATATAGTATAATGCCTTAGGCATCTCACCCGGCCTTGATCCGTGTCACCAGAATAAAGATGTGATATCATAAAAAAAAATTTGCAAATCTTTGCTCTCCATGTATTATATATATATATATATATATATATATATATATATATATATATATATATATGTGTGTGTGTGTGTGTGTGTGTGTGTGTAACAGATTCACGAGAATATGGAACTTGATGAATATATAAATAAAGACAAAATCCACGAAGGAAAGAGAAACACTGGAGTGCTGCGGGGCCTTTCGACTGTCGTCCTTTACTTAGCAGACTGCTATGTATCAGTGTAGGGAGCCAGGAGTCACTCCATATTTAAAATCATCATAAGGGGAAGAGTCTATTAGGTTTTCGAGCGAAATATAGGCTTGTAGGTCATGTTATGTAGGTCAGACAGTTCCCCTTTCATCGTCTGATGGGAGATTTTCAGCATCGCTTTGAAAGAATGTAGGTCGAAGACGCGATGTACCACAACTGGTGCCGTTATCGGCGTCATTATTGTAATGTCTAAGGAGCAGTCGACGTTTTACGTCACTAAGGCTGATCAATTCACTTTAGGAGGATCTTTGTGCAATTATCAATTTTTATCTATATTTGGTTTATATATATATATATATATATATATATATATATATATATATATATATATATATATATATATCCAGGATATACAGATTTATATTAATATTTATCGCTTATACACACGTGATTTTTTTTAACCACAAATATCGCTTAATATCGAATTAACCTTACCTTAGGAATGACTTGCACCCAAGGGAAATTGCAATAAACAAATCCTTCAGCGCCGGCCAGGTTTCGAATCATGGTCTGGTTTAGAAACACCGAATGTATGTATGTATATATATAAGTGTGTGTGTATATATACATGTATGTATGTGTATGTATATATATGTATGTATGTGTATATATATATATACTATATATGTGTGTGTGTGTATAACTGAATCACGAAAATATGGAACGTGATGAATATATAAATAAAACAAAAATCTTTCGTGGATTTTGTCTAATATATATATATATATATATATATATATATATATATATATATATATATATATATATATATATATATATATATATATATATATATATATATAAAATCCATACATAGAACGAGGCCAATTCCAGAACTTGATATTGCAATTTTACTTTTGCATTGTCGCCTTTCCCTTTCCATTTACGTGGCGCAAATAGATAACCGACCTGGAGAGACTGATGGATAGACAGGGACAGAAAGAAATGGAGAACCTCTAAAATCTTTTCGGGTTTCGTTGCAACGGAGAGAGGATTTTGCTCGTGTTAAATTAAAGAAGTTTGTCATTTTTAACTGTGAATAGTGTTAAGGATTCTGAATATATGCTTTGATATATGTACAAATGCGCACACGCTTGTATGTGTATAGTGTGTATGTGTATATATGTGTGTGTGTGTGTTTGTAGATAAATAAGCAGAGAGAGAGAGAGAGAGACAGGGGACGAAGAAAGTGATAAAAGAATTTGGAATTGTGTCAAGAGGAAGAAATGAAGAGTAAATGTGAGGAAAAATAAGCTTGCGAGAGTAAACGGAAACATGGAAAATATACGAATGAACGTAACTGTGGATGATGACAGAATGGGGTCGGTTGATTCATTTCAAGTATTCCGGGGTAAATATAACAGGTGATGTATGTTAGAACAGTGTCACAAATTAGGTGAAGCAACAAACGTAGGTTTGTGAAAAAGATTTCGAAGAGACTTGTAATTTCTCTCGGTGTGTGAAAAAGATTTCGAAGAGACTTGTAATTTCTCTCGGTGTGTGAAAAAGATTTCGAAGAGACTTGTAATTTCTCTAGAAGTCAAAGTGGGAATGTATGAAGAGATTGTTGAGCCAGCTCTCCTCTATAGAAGTGAAGTATGGCTACTGAGTGCTAATGGAAGAATAAAATTTAGGAAGTATGTTTGTACAGAATGTGGAAATGTGAGAAACGTGGAGGTACAGAAAAGTAGCAAATAGGTTAGCTGAGGTGTAAGGCTGCGTCAGAGGATTTTGAAGTGGTTCGGTCATGAGGGAAGAATGAAGGACAGGAATGGATGATTCAGAAGTATCAGGAGGGAGGAAGACAGGAAGAACAAGAAAGGGTTGGATAGGTGTTGCAAAATACGTTTTGAGAAGGAAAGGTAATAAGATCTTGTTGGTGTGTGTGCGTGTGTGCGTGCGCACACGTGCGCCGGGATTCGATGCTATGCTAGAGACCTGTAAGCGTTGATGTACGAAGCGGCTAATGTGAAAGTGTTCTGCAGAGAGGTTCATCCTCGATTCACTGTTAATGCATAGTTGTGATAATGGGCAATGTGATATCTTCGGAGCCCCTCCATAGGGGAAGTGACTTGATGTAGAAAAGGGAAGGAAATACATGTGGGTGTGTGTATATACGTGTGTATTTGTGTGTTTAGATATGCATGTGTATATGTGTGTGTGTGTACAATCACACTAATCCTCATCCCCTTATGTGGACCACATTCTCTTACATAAGCTCAGATATTTCAATTAATTTCGGGGAGGACACTGAGCTTTCCACGGTTTTTGTATTTATTTGACTTCCATAGAGAGAGAGAGAGAGAGAGAGAGAGAGAGAGAGAGAGAGAGAGAGAGAGAGAGAGAGAGAGAAGTCTTCAGCGAAAACTGAAATGGGAAAGGGAGAAATCTCATTACTCGTTATTGCATCAGAATCCACCAAGCAGAAGTCTAATTCAATTAGTTGTATTAATTTCGGAATTACCATTTGTAATTTCAAGATTTGTCTTTAATTTTTTAGAAAGAATTTTATTACTTACCTTTTTCTTACTTTCCAGGTAAGGACGTTTTTGCTACGGTCATCATCACTTTGTGAGTATCGTTTGTGTTGGTGTGTTTTTACAAATGAAATTGTGTTTGATCTTAGAATGCGTCTTTGAATTTTCAATCTCTCTCTCTCTCTCTCTCTCTCTCTCTCTCTCTCTCTCTCTCTCTCTCTCTCTCTCTCTCTGTAAAATTGTAGAACTGAATGAATGAGGATTTTTCTTAGTATCAATTTTCAATAGCATTAATTTTCTATAGAACGTTCGTAGTAATTTACGTTATTTTTTCGTTAAACACACTTTTCTGTGCCATTTTATAACAGACTGAAAATTTTCATGGCCTAGTTTTTTTGCATTTGTGGTAACTTTTTCATTGTTGAACCTTTTTTATTTGCCGAAGTTCATTTTACATAAACTTTTATTTTATGTGTTTTTGAGAGAAACCTTATACTTTTTTTCTTAACATTTGGTGAAAAATTTGTGTTTCTTTGTTCTTAAGTTTTTATATATTAGTCGACCTTTAGTAGCCTATTGTATTTTCACATTTTTTCTATTTCGCATTGTGATGGAAAAATGTTGATTGTGATTTCTTTGCATGCATTTTCAGTAATAAGATTTTTGAATAAGTGAAAATTTTTATGTTTTTTGTTTTCATAAGCACTTCATTTGAAAATTTATATTTTTATTTTTGGTAAGTTTCAAATTACTGGAGCATTTTATTATTTGTTCTTTGCATATTACTAGAACTTTCCGATCTTGTTTTCTCTCCTTAGTTATTAATTATTCTAATATTTTTATTATCTCTTCTTTACCACTCGTATAAACTATTAGAACATTTGCATAGGTTTTTCTTTGCCTTCACTGATCAGCAAATAAACCTTTTTTACGGCGTTTTCCTAACTGTGTTGAATCACTGTGAAGATGTTTTTTCCTTCTGTGTTAAATTGCCGTTGATGGACGTTTTCGTCCTATTCCGTACAGCGCCGACAAATCTTGCCTAATTGTATTTTTGGAATTTGAATTTCAATCCATTGTGCGCCGATATTCTTTCCGCCTAAAATGTAAATCCCTACGAGGAATCTGTAGCCTGAAATTTTGTATTCATTTGTTGAATGTCGACGGTATCGGCTTTTCTAAATGTCAGAGCGGCATCAGCATTTGTAAAGGGGTGTCAGACGGTATATAAGCATTTATTAATGTCACACTGGATTTGGTATTCATGAATTTAAGAGCTTGTCAGCGTTTTATGAATGTCAGTGGCACTCTCTTTTATGAAATTCAGGAAGGTTCAGTATTCATGTTTATGAGAACGGTGTCAGCATTCGTGACTAGTTGCTAAGCATGGCTATGACAAAGGCGTCAGCATATATGATTTATCAGCACTCACGAATACGAGAACGGTGTCAGCATTGTATGTTGATGAGAATGGTATCAGCATTTATGATTATTCTTTATGCATGAAAACAAGAACGGTGTCAGCATTAAAGATCAGAATCTTCGAATGTCAGGACGACATCAGCAACTACCATATAGCATTTGCGATGTCTGGGCGGCGTCAGCATTTGCTGATGTCAGAACGGTATCAGCATTTAGAAACATCAGTACTGTATCAGTTTTTCTGAAATAAGGACACCATCAGCAGTCGCGATTTTAAGTTGCGAATTGTCTTAAATTGTCAGGAAATTGAGAAAAAATGGGAAATGTTTTTTGCAAAATTTTTCTATAATTGATGAGGTTTTGGAGCAATTTTTTTTGGCAAAAAGTTATTAGATATTTTAAAGATATTCAAAATTTGGCTTATCGTGGCATAAGTTTAGACGTTGTTACCGTTTTTTTGAAAGGTATTTGTGAAATCAATTTTTTACTGAGGTTGATTTAGAAGCATTTATATCGTATCATTATTGAATTTTTGATCTTTAGAGTTTCTTGCAAAAATTTTCGTATTGTTTCAAAGGCAGTTTCGTCGTAATATATAGTTACTTGTATTTTATGAGCGTTTGAAAAATGCCTATCGCACACTTCTTTTTAAGTGTTTTTTTTATAATACACTTTCATTTTTTTTAAATATCTTCTGAAATGGATTCCCATAAGGAAGATAGGAATAGCAGACGAAACGACTTGTTAAAGTTCGTAGGCGAGCCTCCACGGTCGTTTAAAAAGTAGCTGTGAAAATTTCCTTTCAAACTGATGCTATTTCAAGGTCTCATTTCTGTAAAGTTATTAGTTTTTCGTTTTAAATATTTGCAAAATTCCATTTCACTCGGGTAATATTTTAAAGTCTCTTTTACCAAAAAGTTATTAGTTTTTCATTTTACAGTTTTTGCAAAATTTTAGTTTTTCATTTAGTTTTTTGCAAAATTTTAGTTTTCATTTTGCAGGTTTTGCAAAATTTTAGATTTTCATTTTAGTTTTGCAAAATTTTAGTTTTTCATTTTAGTTTTGCAAAATTTTAGTTTTTCATTTTACAGGTTTTGCAAAATTTCCTGTCATATTTCAACTGTTTTAAGGTCTCTGTTATAAAGCTATTAGTTTTCTGAAAATGTCTTGATGTAGCACCCCAACCAAGTAAACATAAAAGGACTCAAAACAAGCGAGATTGTTTATAAACTATGGAACCGGTCGTCAAAAAAGGGGAACCGAACAAGTTAACGAAAGTTATCTGTATTGATTTATCTTTAAATATATATACATATACATAACTGTGGATTTGCTTCTCCATTTAAGACTCATGCTACTATGAGTATTTTTTGATTATATAATGTGTTGAGAGTGATACTCGCAAGCAAATCACACGACACCAGAAAACGAACGGCGTGCTTTCAAAGGCAGCCACGTGCCTTCACGGCCGGCTGAGAGGAGATACCGTGGCCGAGAGGGAGTAGCGTTCGCGCTTGCCCTAGGATAAGGGTGGACACCCGGGTAGGGTCGTTATAAAGGCAGGAAGAAGGAATGAAAAAGTGTTACCCCAGGACTAGAAAGCGGTTTCGAGAGCGGGAGGAGGTGGTAGTTTTTTTTTTTTTTAAGAAGGGTTTTTTTTAAGGTGTGCGTCCTTTTTTTTTTTTTTTTTTTTTAGCGGTGCCGAGAACGGGATTCGACCCCGAGGATGCACTACTGGACTTGTGCCGTTCAGACGCTTGTCCCTTAATGGTTGTTGTTCGTCTCGATTAAGGCAACGGCTTTTGGGATCGCCAGTTATTCAAGATTTTGCTCTCTCTCTCTCTCTCTCTCTCTCTCTCTCTCTCTCTCTCTCTCTCTCTCTCTCTCTCTCTCTCAGAATAGTACAAGAAAAAAGATTGTCAGTTATTCAAGATTTTGCTCTTTATAGGTCTCTCTCTCTCTCTCTCTCTCTCTCTCTCTCTCTCTCTCTCTCTCTCTCTCTCTCTCTCTCTCTCTCTCTCTCTCAGAATAGTATATAAAAAAAAGATTGTCAGATATATAAGATTTTACTCTTTATAGGTCTCTCTCTCTCTCTCTCTCTCTCTCTCTCTCTCTCTCTCTCTCTCTCTCAGAATAGTATATAAAAAAAGATTGTCAGATATATAAGATTTTACTCTTTATAGTCTCTCTCTCTCTCTCTCTCTCTCTCTCTCTCTCTCTCTCTCTCTCTCTCTCTCTCAGAATAGTATATAAAAAAAGATTGTCAGATGTATAAGATTTTACTCTCTCTCTCTCTCTCTCTCTCTCTCTCTCTCTCTCTCTCTCTCTCTCTCTCTCTCTCTCAGAATAGTATGTAAAAAAAATTGTCAGTTATATAAGATTTTATTCTCTCTCTCTCTCTCTCTCTCTCTCTCTCTCTCTCTCTCTCTAAATCACGAAATTGTTCTCCCAGGTGGTTTGATTAGAGATGTTATATATAATACAAATCTCAGTACTTCAAGAAAATGAGCACTGTCCCAAAGCACTAAATCGTGTTCTTGCGAAGTTTTGTAAATCGTTGAACGCCCTAATTTTCATTAAAGTTATGTCCAAAGCTAACACTGATGCAAGTTGCGAGAGAGAGAGAGAGAGAGAGAGAGAGAGAGAGAGAGAGAGAGAGAGAGAGAGAGTAAGGGGTCGAGATTGATGAAGAGGGAGAGGGAAGCAGTAATGAAATAAACTAGAGACTGTGAAGTTTTTGTTAGAAGGAATATAGGAAAAAACAGTTGCGATGTAGTGATGTTTTCCGATGGTAAGAAAACAGTACAGTACACATTAAATAAGAGTAGAGAGATTCTGATGCGAAATGGCAAAATTTGCAATCGAGTTCAGACAGCAGAATTCTTCTTTCTTTGTGTTAAATTTTGAAGTCTATAAGTAGTAATAATATATCGTCTAGGCTTTTCCGTGAATTAGATTTGGATTTAATACCATATTTGCAGTATTAATTTTGATGGAGTTCCATATCACACACACACACACACACATATATATATATATATATATATATATATATATATATATATATATATATATATATATGTCCTATGTATGTATATGTATATATATATATATATATATATATATATATATATATATATATATATATATATATATATATATATATATATATATATATATATATATATATATATATATATATACAGTATATATAGATAGATAGATAGATAGATGTATGTTTGCATATATATGTGCATGTGTGTTTATATATATATATATATATATATATATATATATATATATATATATATATATATATATATACATATATATATATATATGCATATATATATATATATATATATATATATATATATATATATATATATATATATATATATATATATATATATATATATATATATGTTTGTTTTGTGTGTGTGTGTGTGTGTGTCCCGCTTGCACGTGTAAAAACTGATACACAGCCGGACAACAATTCCCGGACGGCAATCTCTCGGACACCATTTTATCGTCCACCGGAAGTTGTTTTCGCCGCCATTTTGGAGCATCTTGATTTGGCAGCAGATGAAGGTGGATCCG
>NC_089763.1:39561968-39581968 GCF_040412425.1 Macrobrachium rosenbergii | reverse complement strand
TTTGAGTATTTTATTTGTTGTCTTATTATTTTGCAACTGCAGTTAAGAGCTTTTCGTTTGTTGTGTTTTTTCCTTGATGTGTGCGTTTTTTTTCCTCGTCGAAATATCATGTGGTTTCTTTTGAATGTTTTATCTGTTGTCTGGTTATTTTGCAAATGCTGTTAAGGCCTTTTTAGTTAGGTTTTTTTTCTGTTGGGGTGTAGTTTTTCTCACTGAAAAGGCTAGTGATTTCTTTGTGGTATTTTGTCTATTGTTTGATTATTTGGGTTTTGGAAGCAATGTGAAGACTGTTTTTCCGTGTTTTTATGACGTAGGGGCATTTTCTCTCATGAATTACATTTGAAGATTTTTCTTTATTTTTGCTTTTTTTTTTTTTGTCGGAATTTTAAGATTTTAAAATATTTATTGACGACTTTTCTTTAAATATTAGCTGCGTTGTAGGATTTTTTTATTACTTTCAATACTTAACATATTCTTTTATTATATCTAGCTTTCCATCAAATCAATTATCTTCCGTCTTTAAATCACTCTTGAGATTATTATTATTATTATTATTATTATTATTATTATTATTATTATTATTATTATTATTATTATTGAGAATGGTCCTTGCTTTTAAGACTGCGGCGCTAGATTTCTTTCCTTGTTGAAATCGCCATATTTGATTTACCCGCAATAAAAGTAAGTTCTCAACTCTAATGGACTTATTTTGCATATATAACTCGCTGGCACTGTTTCACTACCTCGTTGCTTTCCTTCGACCCCGCAACTTTGGAATTCTCTCTTCTTTCTGTTTTCCGTGGCTTCATGAATCTCTTAAGAGGCGAGGCTATCGTCTGCAAAGGAGCAAGACCTAAAGTTTTGGCACACTTGAACTTTAAGTTCTTTTTGCTTATCAAAGTTTCTCTGGCGCCTGTCTGTATGTATGTCTTGCGTAAACTTTATACATTTTAGGCTAAATCTCCGGAACCAAACTTGGTACAAAGCAGACTTGAATGTACAGTGGGTAATTTTGTGAATCTCTCTCTCTCTCTCTCTCTCTCTCTCTCTCTCTCTCTCCGTATTCGTTAAGCGTCCGCGTAAAATCCCAGCAGCAGATATCTCTTTTGATACCCAAAATGTTTTCCGGTGAAGCTCAAGCGACCGAGAGAGACTCTCTCTCTCTCTCTCTCTCTCTCTCTCTCTCTCTCTCTCTCTCTCTCTCTCTCTCTCTCTCTCTCTCTCTCTCCAGTCGGTTGAAGCGAAGTGTGATGCATCAGGTTTTAAAGGAAATGGATTTCGGCTCTTCAGGCATCTTATTTTTCCTCGTTGCAACTGCAGTTTAGAGGCCTTTTCGTCTGTTGTTTTTTCTGATGTGTTATTTTTCTTCTTGGAGGGCTAGTTGTAGTTTTTCGTGTTTGTTGTGTTTTTTTCTTGAAAGGGCTGGAGGTTTATTTTGAGTAGTTTAAATTGTCTGATTATTTTGCAAATGCTGTTAAGGCCTTTTTTGTTTTTTCGGTTGGGTGTTTTTTTTTCTTGTGGGGCTTGAGGTTTTGAGTATTTTATTTGTTGTCTTATTATTTTGCAACTGCAGTTAAGACCTTTTCGTTTGTTGTGTTTTTTTCTTGATGTGTGTTTTTTTTCTCCTCGTCGAAATATCATGCGGTTTCTTTTGAACGTTTTATCTGTTGTCTGGTTATTTTGCAAATGCTGTTAAGGCCTTTTTAGTTAGGTTTTTTTTCTGTTGGGGTGTAGTTTTTCTTACTGAAAAGGCTAGTGATTTCTTTGTGGTATTTTGTCTATTGTTTGATTATTTGGGTTTTGGAAGCAGAGTGAAGATTGTTTTTCCGTGTTTTTATGACGTAGGGGGCATTTTTCTCTCATGAATTACATTTGAAGATTTTTCTTTATTTTTGCTTTTTTTTTGTCGGAATTTTAAGATTTTAAAATATTTATTGACGACTTTTCTTTAAATATTAGCTGCGTTGTAGGATTTTTTTATTACTTTGAAGCAACACTTAACATATTCTTTTATTATATCTAGCTTTCCATCAAATCAATTATCTTCCGTCTTTAAATCACTCTTGAGATTATTATTATTATTATTATTATTATTATTATTATTATTATTATTATTATTATTATTATTTGAGAATGGTCCTTGCTTTTAAGACTGCGGCGCCAGATTTCTTTCCTTGTTGAAATCGCCATATTTGATTTACCCCGCAATAAAGTAAGTTCTCAACTCTAATGGACTTATTTTGCATATATAACTCGCTGGCACTGTTTCACTACCTCGTTGCTTTCCTTCGACCCCGCAACTTTGGAATTCTCTCTTCTTTCTGTTTTCCGTGGCTTCATGAATCTCTTAAAGAGGCGAGGCTATCGTCTGCAAAGGAGCAAGACCTAAAGTTTTGGCACACTTGAACTTTAAGTTCTTTTTGCTTATCAAAGTTTCTCTGGCGCCTGTCTGTATGTATGTCTTGCGTAAACTTTATACATTTTAGGCTAAATCTCCGGAACCAAACTTGGTACAAAGCAGACTTGAATGTACAGTGGGTAATTTTTGTGGAATCTCTCTCTCTCTCTCTCTCTCTCTCTCTCTCTCTCTCTCTCTCTCTCTCTCTCTCCGTATTCGTGCGTAAGCGTCCGCGTAAAATCCCAGCAGCAGATATCTCTTTTGATACCCAAAATGTTTTCCGGTGAAGCTCAAGCGACCGAGAGAGACTCTCTCTCTCTCTCTCTCTCTCTCTCTCTCTCTCTCTCTCTCTCTCTCTCTCTCTCTCCAGTCGGTTGAAGCGAAGTGTGATGCATCAGGTTTTAAAGGAAATGGATTTCGGCTCTTCAGGCATCTTATTTTTCCTCGTTGCAACTGCAGTTTAGAGGCCTTTTCGTCTGTTGTTTTTTTCTGATGTGTTATTTTTCTTCTTGGAGGGGCTAGTTGTAGTTTTTTCGTGTTTGTTGTGTTTTTTCTTGAAAGGGCTGGAGGTTTATTTTGAGTAGTTTAAATTGTCTGATTATTTTGCAAATGCTGTTAAGGCCTTTTTTTGTTTTTTTCGGTTGGGTGTTTTTTTTTTTTCTTGTGGGGCTTGAGGTTTTGAGTATTTTATTTGTTGTCTTATTATTTTGCAACTGCAGTTAAGACCTTTTCGTTTGTTGTGTTTTTTCTTGATGTGTGTTTTTTCTCCTCGTCGAAATATCATGCGGTTTCTTTTGAACGTTTTATCTGTTGTCTGGTTATTTTGCAAATGCTGTTAAGGCCTTTTTAGTTAGGTTTTTTTTCTGTTGGGGTGTAGTTTTTCTTACTGAAAAGGCTAGTGATTTCTTTGTGGTATTTTGTCTATTGTTTGATTATTTGGGTTTTGGAAGCAGAGTGAAGATTGTTTTTCCGTGTTTTTATGACGTAGGGGGCATTTTTCTCTCATGAATTACATTTGAAGATTTTTCTTTATTTTTGCTTTTTTTTTTTTGTCGGAATTTTAAGATTTTAAAATATTTATTGACGACTTTTCTTTAAATATTAGCTGCGTTGTAGGATTTTTTTTATTACTTTGAAGCAACACTTAACATATTCTTTTATTATATCTAGCTTTCCATCAAATCAATTATCTTCCCGTCTTTAAATCACTCTTGAGATTATTATTATTATTATTATTATTATTATTATTATTATTATTATTATTATTATTATTATTGAGAATGGTCCTTGCTTTTAAGACTGCGGCGCTAGATTTCTTTCCTTGTTGAAATCGCCATATTTGATTTACCCCGCAATAAAGTAAGTTCTCAACTCTAATGGACTTATTTTGCATATATAACTCGCTGGCACTGTTTCACTACCTCGTTGCTTTCCTTCGACCCCGCAACTTTGGAATTCTCTCTTCTTTCTGTTTTCCGTGGCTTCATGAATCTCTTAAAGAGGCGAGGCTATCGTCTGCAAAGGAGCAAGACCTAAAGTTTTGGCACACTTGAACTTTAAGTTCTTTTTGCTTATCAAAGTTTCTCTGGCGCCTGTCTGTATGTATGTCTTATGTAAACTTTATACATTTTAGGCTAAATCTCGGAACCAAACTTGGTACAAAGCAGACTTGAATGTACAGTAGGTAATTTTTGTGGAATCTCTCTCTCTCTCTCTCTCTCTCTCTCTCTCTCTCTCTGTGTGTTAGAGCACATGCGTGCACAATAGACACTCACCAAGATTTGTAACCTACAGCTCTTTCTCTCTCTCTCTCTCTCTCTCTCTCTCTCTCTCTCTCTCTCTCTCTCTCTCTCTCTCTCTCCTTTATAAAAATCATATCATCAAAGTGAAGTGAATCTTTAGCTCGGGATCCACTTTGCATATAGATTATTTTGAAATGAAAGCGCGAAGTCGAAGGAAATAAAGCAGCGAAGTTAAAGAGGATCTCGAATGAAAACCTTCGGAAGCAAGGAAGCTCTTACACAGGCAGTGCCAAATTGGAAACTCCCCCGCCCCCCACCCCCAAACGACTGATAATTTATTTTCCTGCGGTAAAAATAGAGCGAGGAGATCCGCAAGCGTCTTTGGTGCCTCTTATGCAAAAGGCGATTTGGGGCAAATTCCCCTTTATAATTCTGCTTTTTCCTGTTTTTAGTTTTCTGTAAAAGAAAACTCTTGTGCCAGGTTTGTCTGTCCGTTCGCACTTTTTTCTGTCGGCACATTTTTCTGTCCGCCCGCAGATCTTGAAAACTACTGAGGCTAGAGGGCTGCAAGTTGGTATGATGATCATCCGCCCTCCAACCATCACACATACCAAAGTGCAGCCCTCTAGCCTCGATAGTTTCTATTTTATTTAAAGTTAAAGATAGCCATAATCGTGCTTCTGGCAACGATATAGGATAGGCCACCTCCGTGCCGTGATTAAAGTTTCATGGGCCGCGGTTCATACAGCATTATACCGAGACCACCGAAAGATAGATCTATTGTCGGTGGCCTTGATTATACGCTGTAGCGGCTATATAGAAAACTCGATTGCGCCGAAGAAACTTCAGCGCATTTTTTACTTTTTTAATAACAGCAAAGACAATTGGGCTGGCAGCCTACTTCCTTTATCAAGCCCTGGTCCGATACCCCGGGAATACGCAGGAAGGGAAGAGAATTCTGTATTCTAGCAGTAAAAGGAAAAATTCATGTAAGTTCATGTGTTTTGGTTGTGACTTTTCTCCCTTCCAAAAACTTCTCAGAACTGGCTTTGGTCAAAAAGCACGTGGTTCCTGAATCATTAAACAGGTCTCATGTTCAAAGTTGTGTTCATTCAAAAGGCGAATTCCATGGACAAAAACCTCTCTTACAGTGACCGTCTCTTCATGACAGGTTTGTGATCTCTGGGAGTGACGTCTCTTATAGTGTATTATTTCCAGTACCTCCTTACAAGAGAAGAATGATCTTGGCTGGTAATATTTCTCCTGCCGGTACTTTCTCATTCCCCTATAGTAACTCATCCTGAGGTGCAATATATTGTGAGCACCTAAACAAATTACACACTTAGTAATGATTATGGATTACCTGCAGTAGCAGCAGTCTCTCTCTCTCTCTTTCTCTCTCTCTCTGTTAGAGCACATGCGTACACAATACACATACTCTCACCAGAGTTTGTAACCTACCTGGATTTCTCTCTGTCTCTGTCTCTCTCTCTCTCTCTCTCTGTTACTGCACAAGCGTTCGTGGACATAAACATTCACCAAGACTTATAACCTACTACAGATTCTCTATATCTCTCCCTCTCTCTCTCTCCCTCTCTCTTTCTGTTAGACCACATGCGTACACAATACACATACACTCGCCAAGATTTGTAACCTACCTCTCTCTCTCTCTCTCTCTCTCTCTCTCTCTCTCTCTCTCTCTCTCTCTCTGTTACTGCACAAGCGTTCGTGGACATGAACATTCACCAAGACTTGCAACTTACTAAGGATTCTCTCTCTCTCTCTCTCTCTCTCTCTCTCTCTCTCTCTCTCTCTCTCTCTCTCTCTCTCTCTCTCTCTTAACGACGCGCTAAAACTGTAAATGTGCTGTTCGTCCAGGGTTCATTGGGAAAAAAGCTGTAGTTCCCCAAGCCACTACAACAGTACGCGCTGCCCATACCTCCCTGCTTCTGTTTAGTTTATGATGTTGTTTACCTCCCAAGGAAGAGCATCTTAAGTGTATGCTCCCAGAGGTTCGGCCGTTTGTGTAGGGAGAGGGGAGGGAGGGGGAGGGGTCGTTGGCATAAAGGATGGCAAGGTTGGGAACATATGGCGCGGTGATGTTGGAAAGGGATGTGAGAATGTCCTTGTAGACAAATAATGTTTCCTTGTGATAATCACATGTGTACTTTTTCCCCCACACATTTGGTAAAAATGGGGACAGAGACAAATTAGACATCTCGTCTTTGAATCTACTATTAGCTTCTCTCATTTAAAGCAATGTTAAAGGGAAAATAAAAATAGATTTAGTATCCTTAAGGAAATATTTTCCGTAGATTACACTGGATAATAATTTTAATTTCTCTGAAACTGAATGACCAACATTCGATCCCCGAACCGGGCGAGGAGGGAATAAGATGGGCGCATTCCCTAGAAGTCTAGTATGCCTCTTTTGACGTGAGTGAATTATGTACATCTTTTCTAATCAGCTTTTGCTGGCTGCAACTTGAGAGAGAGAGAGAGAGAGAGAGAGAGAGAGAGAGAGAGAGAGAGAGAGAGAGAGAGAGAGACTAGACAAAACTGATTAAAACATGGACAAAACAGATATCGTCGTGTATCATATAACGGGAGGGCCTCGACGAGGTAAATCACTACGCCTCAAGAATGAAACCATTCATAAGATATTCTCTTTACCTCATTATTACTAGTGGTTCCTACCTAGCACTAACCAACGAAAAAGATTTTTCTTATTGAAAATGAATCAACAAAAGCTAATACAACATTGTTCAATGGACCTATGAAGTTTTTTTTTTTTCAAGACATTAACTACATTTGGAATTATAAGGTGGCAAAACAGCAGCAACAACATTGCTTTTATATTATTATTATTATTATTATTATTATTATTATTATTATTATTATTATTATTATTGTTATTATTATTATTTCAGGTGGTGCCAGTGGTATGAAAGTATATATATATTTTTTTTTCGTTTTGATTTTTATCATACGGCATCTCCCATTAAATCAAACTTCTCTGATTCTCTATGTGACCACATGGAATCTAATTTTAGAAATTGTTCCAAAAATATGAACAGTGAATAAAAGTAATGTTACTTGGTTCAGCAAATGAAAGTAATCTCACTTTCTGCAGTTGAAATATGCCACTGTGAAGGAAACTGTCGGGAAGAGGGAAAACGAACAACTCAGTAATGCAGAATGAGATGAAAATAATCCGAATATTAGTTGAAGGCAGAAAAATAAAAAAATATTGAGGAGACACCGCAAATTATAAATATAGAAAGAAAGATGGAGTTAAGTGAAAAATTTTAATCCAGATTACACGTAAGACGGGGATAACATATCAGAGGTTTCGTTATTGCCTAATAAAACATGTAAGCTTTGGTGAGCTTCCAAAACACGATGAGATTGGCCAGCATTCTTGACAGAAACTTCTCCCATTTTTGAGCCTGCGACATTCTTTCTCAGCCTTCAATATCCCCCGTCTGCTCCAGGCTCCTACCTGATGCGTGGGTGGAGGGACAATGTCATTGGAGTACCCTTTCTTATTACTCCTACGAGAGAGAGAGAGAGAGAGAGAGAGAGAGAGAGAGAGAGAGAGAGAGAGAGAGAGAGAGAGAATTTTCCTCATATTAATTTGCTTGAGAGCACTTAGCGGAAATTAAAATTCAAAACTTGATTATTGCACCAACAGTCTTATGTGCACGCGTGTATGCATGTATGTAGTGAATGTTTGTATTTATGTATGTGTGTATGTCTGTATGAATGAATGAACGTATATGTGTATGTGTGTATGTATGTATTTATGTATGTATGTATTTTCTCAAACTAAGTCTAAATCGAATTACAACAGACTGTCTTTTAAAGATGTTTATATTTTACGTGAATGTTTAAGTGTACGTGTGTGTGTTTCTGAGAAAAAGAGAGAGAGAGAGAGAGTCTTTCCTATCCTTTGGGGTGGGTAAGGAGAAGCCTTTACCTCTCCTTTGTTCTCGTCTTGACGTTTAAATATCCTCACAATGTTGCTTTGTCCAAAGTACGAGCGGGGCCCTCCGTTTATGGCACGGCCCTTGTAATAATAATAAGTAAATAAAGAAAACGGGAACCAAAATTTCCCCTTGGTGTAGCACTCGTACTCTGTCACTCATTAGTAACGAGGAGTTTCTGGGATCCTGGAACAATGAAGACGCTCTCTCTCTCTCTCTCTCTCTCTCTCTCTCTCTCTCTCTCTCTCTCTCTCTCTCTCTCTCTTATTCCCTTTGTTAATGAGCGAGGTACCTTCAGCCTTTACAAATCGCGGAACATCAGCTGAAGTTTCAGGATAATGAAGAAGGTTCCCATTGTAGGTGGCTGTAAAAATAGCTTTGCTGGAATGTATGTACGTGCTTTTAAAATGCTTTGAGGTACAATGCTTCGCATTATTCATGATTCTACTTTGTTCTTTTTATTCTGGTTTTCATTATGTACTAGCGTTCTTTGTGATGGTTGGTATGCGGGGAAATTTGCATTCCCCACTACTTTGGAAGAGCAATATATTTTTTTACCGCTAAAGATCGGCGTTATTTTGCTGATATGTAGAAAAGGGGTGGGGGGTGGATGGGGAGAGGAGGTTATAAACTGAACTGAGAATGAAGCTTAGAAATGATCTGTTAATGTAAACTGCAACATGCTCATGCTTCACTGATAAAACCTTTTTATTTTGCTTTGTTTTGTTGTTGCAGAGAGGATTGTCATTTTCTATATAAAGGCACACCTCTTTGATAGAAATTATAACTTTCATCACACCGTTGTTTCCTCCTAATAATCAAATTTATTGTGTTTACGTGATCGTCCTTAGAGTCACACACACACACACACACACACACGCACATCTGATGAATTGTTTTTATCTTGATATTTCCTTCCCTTCATAAAATCGACAACTTGAATTACTTCTTGCCAGATATCTAACCATATTGATAAGATCCCGTATCTACTGCGAAAAAAAAATCCTTTGCATATCTGTATCTGTTATTCACTGCATTTTTTTGTCTTTTTGTATGTTGTGAATATGCGGAACTATTAATTTGGTTATTGTACTTGAAATCGGTCTTTTTTCTTTGTACTTAATTATGAAAATCTTCAGCCATGAAGAAGTGACTGGTGAATATTACAGGTTAATGAGCAGCTTCTACACATAAAGGGTTATTTCTATTCCACCCATGGCAGAATAGACATGGTGCTGTTTTAATGTTAGACAGGTCTGGATAGATAAGATGGTTGTTTTTATACCAAACAGGGCTAATAGATAGTAACTAATTTTTTTGATTAGTTATTTAATTTTTTTTTATTCCCCGTGGCTCAGTGTATATAGTTATGGAACTCTCAGTGCAAACTACGCCACAGGAAACGCAGAAAGATCTTCTGTCAGTCACTGACAATTTCTCTTCCTGTAACGACTTCAGGAAACCCAGAAAAAGCTTCAGTCAGTCATTAGCAATTTCTCTCCCTGTAAGGATTTCAAGAAACCCAGAAAAAGCTTCAGTCAGTTATGGGCAATTTCTCTTCCCGTAACGGCTTCAGGAAACCAAGAAAAAGCTTCAGTCAGTCATTGGCAATTTCTCTTCCTGTAAGGACTTCAGGAAACGTAGAAAAAGCTTCAGTCAGTCACTGGGAATTTCTCTTCCTGTAAGGACTTCAGGAAACGTAGAAAAAGCTTCACTCAGTCACTGGCAATTCCTCTTCCTGTGAGGGCTGTAGAGACCAGGGAAACGAAGGCTGCATCCCAAGGCAACAAGGCTGTTTATGAACTATAAATTGATGTTATTTAAGCCTTTGCTTTGTACTAGTTATTGAAACCTGATATCTATTACATCCTAAGGATGTTGCATCTTAAGGAGGAGAACGGCTATTTATGAAATATGAATTAACCGTATTCAATTAAGTCCTTGCATTATACAAGTTATTGAAACCTAATCTCTTTAGACCTATACACTTCATCAGCCGTGTTTACTCGAAAATTTTCCTCAACCTTATGCAAAGCCTCTCCTGTGTACATAAGAAGCTACGGTGGGGAAAGTAAACATTCCCTGCCTCGTTCCTCTTTCAATCTTTAATACTTCCTTCCTTCCGGCTCCCTACCTTTCACCAAAACCTTGCCCCCCCCCGCCCCTCTCCCCACCCTTCCTTAATTCAATTACTAACTCAAAATTTGTTTCCGTACCCGTCCTTCCACTCAGTCCTTCGCCTTGGGGAACTCTGCCAGTTTCTCGTATGGCTAATATCCAAACAAAACAAAGAAAAGTATTATTATTATTATTATTATTATTATTATTATTATTATTATTATTATTATTATTATTATATGTAGAGAGTCTTCTCTATTTTCTAATTATTGCTTTTTCTCTGCTATAATTAGAAAAATAGAGAAGACTCTATACAAATTAAATGCAGCTGATGCAGCAATTTCATTTGACATTACCTGGTTAAAAGAGGGTCTTCTCCCGATATATTATTATTATTATTATTATTATTATTATTATTATTATTATTATTATTATTATTATTATTATTATTATTATTGCATAGCCTGTTTCACTCACCATCGTTTTCTCATGTCTCACTGTGCAGCATTGCCTCTCACGGCAGACTCCCAAGCACTGTTGCAAGTTTCTGAGCATGGTTTATCTCGATGAGGTCGGAGGTTTTATAACGGTTATTGAAATCCTCTCGGTATTGACTGTCCCCAAATACTCATTAATCTTTACTAACTGCTGACTGGGAGTAGATCAAATAATTAATGCCATGGCAGATGCGGGTCCATATGTCTATTGTGGCTAGAGGATTTGCTATATATATATATATATATATATATATATATATATATATATATATATATATATATATATATACAGAGTGAAGAGAAAACCACACATCACTAGGCTGTCTTATTTATTTTAAAACCAACATTTCCTAATTTTGTACTGAATTACATCTTCAGGGCTGTGCACAAGAAAAGATAAAAATATAAAAACAGTTATAAGTACAGTCTTAGAATACACTCAAAATGTTACAGTAAAAATGAAAGAAATAAGAATAAAAATAAAAACCCAACCAACCTAGAGGTGAAACAGTAAGGAACTAATTGGAAAGAAGCCACCACCATAGCAATGAGTTAAGCTAAATACAATTGACCAGCGGATGTATGAGTATTTATTGATGGTACGAGTTGTTTTATAAATAACGACTCTAAGATTGTTAAGTCTTGAGGGTTGGCAGTATGACCGATGACGCTAAAATCTTTGTTCTCAATGTGGGTTTTACATTGTTTTGAATGGTTCCTGATGTTGGAGTGCTCTGGGTGCGAGATTCTGCTACCTGTGCGGAAACTAATTCCTCGATGTGAATCAATGCGCACCTTAAGAAGCCTACTGGTGGATCCCACGTAAATCCCTGAAATACATTTAGGCAAGTATATTTATAGATGACACCAGAGGACATATAAGGACACAGCTGATCGACATACCTAGAATAAAAAAAGAGGATGAAATCTTAGAGGGCAATCGTCGAGCATGCGCTCCTCCAGGGAGCACATGAAGATGTTAGCGAACGTAGGGCCAAGGGGAGAACCCATGGCCATGCCATCTACTTATTTAAATAGTTTTCCGTTAAAAACAAAGGCAGTTTCCAGCACCGCCAGTTCAAGGAGGGTCTTAAAAAGCGTGCGGTTAAAATTATTAAAAGTGGACTCTGGATCAGGGACAACTTGTTAAGAATCAGTTCAATGGTCTCACCAACTGGTATGTCGATGATACGTTGTTCTCTTCGAAAAGGGTGAATACGAGGCTGATCTCTTCCTCGACTACGTGAATACTTTACCCGAACATGAAATTTACTATAGAAAAGATTAGAACAACTGCCTGTCATTCCTGGACGTTCAAGTTTATAGACAAGACAATTCTTTTAACACCACGATTTTTAGAAAGAAAACTTTTACAGGACTCGGATCTAATTTTTTATAGCAGCTATTATTTTAATTTCAAGATTAATTCCATTTTTACCCTTCTTAATGCACTGTCCTCACATCTAACTGGAATGCCTTTCATAATGAGATTTTATCTCTAGCTTTAGAGGTAAACTAGTATATAGAAAGTTAAATCATTACTAAATAAGCATTTTCTAAAAGACCTGAAGTCCTAACAGTACAGAAAAATTAATTTCTTTGCAACCTTTCCATATATCAGTGACTTAACCTTTCAAAATGATTTACGAAAATTATTGAAAATTTCCCAGCCATATCAGCCAAATTAATTCCCAAAAATCCTCTGAGTATTGGCTCTTTGTTTATAAAGGATCAGCTGTGTCCTTATATGTCCTCTGGTGTCATCTATAAATATACTTGCCCTAAATGTATTTCAGGGATTTACGTGGGATCCACCATAGGTCTAAGGTCGCATTGATTCACATCGAGGAATTAGTTTCGCACAGGCAGAATTGCACCCAGAGCACTCCAACATCAGGAACCATTCAAAACAATGTAAAACCCACATTGAGAACAAAGATTTTAGCGTCATGGTTTATCTGCCAACCCTCAAGACTTAACAATCTTAGAGTCGTTATTTATAAAACAACTCGTACCATCAATAAAATCCATACATCCGCTGGTCAATTGTATTTAGCTTAACTCATTGCTATGGTGGTGGCTTCTTTCCAATTAGTTCCTTACTGTTTCATCTAGGTTGGTTGGGTTTTATTTTTACTTCTTATTTCTTTCATTTTTACTGTAACATTTTGGTGTATTCTAAGACTGTACTTCATAACTGTTTTTATGTTTTTATCTTTTCTTTGCACAGCCCTGAAGATGTAATTCAGTACACAAAATTAGAAACGTTGGTTTTAAAATAAGTAAGAGCCTAGTGATGTGTGGTTTTTTCCGTCTCTTCTCTGGATATGCTTCCTGGAGTATGTTGTTCCTGTGCCACAATATATATATATATATATATATATATATATATATATATATATATATATATATATATATATATATATTTATATATATATATATAAAATTTTATATATATGTATGTATATACATATATATATGTATACACATGTAAAGGTATTATTGTATGTAATTTCTATGGCTTTCTAAGCTCTTTGTGATTCATTCCCACTCGTATCAGATCCCCGTTAGGTCTGTTGCAAATTTTATGTTATTTTTTCCAGAATACAGGAGCGTTAAACCTACTCTTAACTATTTATATATGTATATAAATGTATGTATGTACATATGTATATGTATATATGTATATATATATATATATATATATATATATATATATATATATATATATATATATATATATATATATACAGTATATATAATGTGTTTATTTGGGTACGAGCGCGTGTGTGCATTCATGTATATTTACATTTACATACGAATATATGATTTAACTTCGTTGACATTTTCACTGTGAGGTGTTGAGTCCTTTCAAACGACAACCTCTTTCAAACGCCTGTCAGTCATTACCAACGCGTTCGGTCGTGGGATTTACACTAAAATGTTAAGCCCCTTCGACAAAAATTACTTTACAAACGCAGCAGGTGTTTCGGAAATCGTTCCTCTCTTTTCAAGAGATTGTTGCCGTCTTTTCACCTAATGTTGACACATTTTTTTTTTCTTTCTTGTTTTGTCTGGTGGGACCCAACCTTCACTTTTTTTCTTCGTGCTGACAATATTTTTTCCCCGGAACGAGCAGGTAAAGGAAAGAGAGAAAGACGGAGAGTTTGCGGTGTATCATTTGTGACACTTTCGTGAAATATTACTTAAGTCCTCGCCGTGGTGGGTAGTTGGTTTTCGGTATTTTAGGTATGTGAATGCATTTAGGCGAATAGAGAAAGATAGTAAATATTTGTGGCTACTAAATGAAGTAGTACATTGTGTGTTATGTATGTGTGGTTGTACATAGACGAATAGAGAAAGATAGTAAGTCTTTGTGACTACTAACTGAGATAGTACATTACCTGTTGTGGATGTGTGAGTGTGTATAGACGAGTAGAGGAAGATAGTAAATATTTGTGGCTACTAAATGAAATAGTGCATTATGTGTGAGGGATGTGTGAGTGTACATAGACGAATAGAGAAATATTTGTGGCTACTAACTGAAATAGTACATTACGTGTTGTGGATGTGTGACTGTACGTAGACGAATAGAGAAAGATAGTAAATCTTTGTGGCTACTAAATGAAATCGTACAATATGTATTGTGGATGTGTAAATGCACATAGAGGAATAGAGAGAAATAGTAGACATTTGTGGCTACTAAATGAAATAGTACATTATGTGTTGTAGATGTGTGAATGCACATAGACGAATAGAGAAAGATAGTTAATCTTTGTGACTACTAACTGAAATACTTCATTATGTATGTATGTGTGTGTGTGTGAGAGAGAGAGAGAGATTAAAAAATACTGAAGGCTTTCTTGACCAAACACACACTACCTAAATCTTCGATTAACGACCATATCCCTTCAATGGCTCTTCCTGGGACGACAGAGTTTCTCTCGGCCCTACCTGCAGGCGATTCCCGGAAATCCTCCGGCGCGTCCTGGAGATCGAAAATCCTTGACAGTGTCTTCGAGGGGATTAGAAAGAAAATCCCCTCTTCCAGGGAACGCTCCGGCACCGGTAATCTCCGTCGGTAATCTCTTAGACAGTAATACGTTTTTAATAAATATTTTCTCTGTCGGTTGTTCGAATGGCGGGGTTTAAAAAAAATGGATTTATTTTTACCTCCTTTTTGGGAATGGGGGCGAGGTTTGGTTGGGGTGGGTGGGAGTTGTTGGATGGGGTGGGGTGGGCAACTAATTAGCATTTGTCGTCTACTCATTTATTAATAGATATCGTAGTATGGAATTGATCATTGTTTAAATAATTCACCTTTAATTTATTTTGTATTGATTGGCGTTTAATAACTGAGTATATTTTTTATCAGCATTAATGTAAATTATAAATATATATATATATATATATATATATATATATATATATATATATATATATATATATATATATATATATATATATATATATATATATATAGAAAATCTAACTAAAATCTAACTAAAATATTTAAGTCAGTATATATTAAAGTATTTTTTCAATACATTATACACTGGTTCCTTTGTAGTACCAGCAATTAAATGTTTTTTAATAGAGGAAATTATCAAGTAAGGTATTTTATTTTTCGATGCGATAATTACGATTCGTATTAATATTTCGAGCATAGCCACCAACCCAACTCACCCAGCTGTTCAGCTTATATTCTCAAGTAGAATCTATGTTCACAGCATTTAAGGCAACCGTTCTTGGTGGCCAAAAGTTCAGATATTTATGTAAACAAAACTACTCGCGGCATTACGAACTTCCGTTATTCACGGCAAGATCTCCGCGTTATTGTATTGCGCTTGGCCAAGCTTAAGAGACTGCGTTATGCGCAATGCAGTGTGAAACATACGGAATTTAGTCCGCAGCCGTATTTTTTTTTCTCCTCGAATAAACTTACTGCATATTGCCCGAAATATTCCAAGGGGAGGGAATACTTACGAGGGAGCGTCACGGAGTTTTAATAGAGGCGATAGTGTCTTGTTAAATATGGTTTTTGGATGGTCGTTGCTTTTGGAAATTGCGAAATGGTGCATTGGATTCTGGATAATACTGAGTGGAGCTTTCCTTTTTCTGGCAATTATAGTGTTTGCGCACGAGTGTTAGGATAATGTGATAACTTCTTGTAGGATATAGTACTGAATGTAACTGTCGAGAAGTGGTAAATTGGATGTTGCTCAAACGGTTGTGTATGTTCGTCAGTACTGTTTTATGTAGTATATGTAGTATATATATTTGTGACTTTAATACTATATATCAGTCCTTCGTCAATGGCTTGGAAATAAGTCGAAACCGGTCAGGACTTACACCCACCTGATCTGTCTTATTTTTCACCTGTGGTAATGTGTGATATATATATATATATATATATATATACATACATACATATATATATATATATATATATATATATATATATATATATATATATATATATATATATATATATATTCCGTAAGCCTTTTCCCCCTGTGAGGGCGCGGTTAACATTAGAAAGGTACAGCCTTCCGATTATGAACAGGTCTTTACAGATGAAGTTGCTAGCCCCATGGCTATTTCATAACCCCACATAAGGCTGGTAACCCTTCGTAGCTGGGTCGACTGATGGGCAGCAGGCCAAAATCGAATCAGAAACCTTGTAAGCACAATTCGAAGCTGGGTCGACTGATGGGCGGCAGGCCAAAATCAAATCAGAAACCTTGTAAGCACAATTCGAGTGTCCTACCACTATAAGTGATACATGTAACTTGTACCCCTGCAGTTTCTAGATAATTTCCGAAAATAAAAGGACTAAATAATACAGGTTTTTGCTGCACTTGTACATCTGCTTCAGGAACTTATTTTAATGTGGAAACAACCTTAATTGCATTTGTGAATATATATTTATGACTGTGATTGATTTCTTCGAGGAGGGCTTATTATTAGGACTTCTGTTAATTTTTTTTTAGGTCAAGGTCAAAATGGGACATACATCCTTAATTCAAATTGAGAGGGGATTTGTGCCATTGATTGACGTCGGAATGGGCCTCGTATCCTTGAATGATATGAGATTGAACTTATGCCATTGCTCGATGGTGAGATCCCAACGACTATTTTGATTCATACCGAGATGAGACTCTGTCTTATTCATGCCGAATTAAGACAAAGCTTGGGGGACGTCGCGGTGAGACTGATTTGACTTCGTTAGCGAGACATAACTGTGATGTTCAGCCACGTTTTTGAAGCCGCTGTCGGGGGAAGGATGCATCACAGAATGTCTTGAGCATTACTGAGAATTTTTTACGATCTAGAAATCGTTACGCGTGCCAGGTAAACTTACTTTTTAATACTGAGTCAGACATGTCTCATGCGTCGGACCTGTGAAGAGAATTGAATTAACATGATCGGAATTTAAAGAATAATTCTGTTTTTGAGAGCGATTGATGACTGATTTGGAACTGGGTCGAATCTGTGATTATTTATCTCTTTGTCTGTTCCTGTTGACACCAGTTTATTTACAGAAGCCTGTAACTTCATGTTGTTTGTGAAGCAGTGTCAGTGATGCTTTTTCAAATGACCATCATAATCGAGACTTGGGAATTCGAGAAAGGAAACGCAGATGACGCCGAGCCTTCGGGTAAGATCTGCAATCTTCGATTGTCCTTATCAGTATTGTCTAGGAATCTGTGGTAGCTTGTTTTCAGCCAAATACATGTATACATTCCAGAACGTTGTATTTGTAACCGTAAGAAGGAGCAGTAACAGTCCTCGACATCCTGCTTTGCTGATGAATAATCACATTTTATCGAATTGATTACGCTAGTGCCGATATATATTTAAATTGGCATGGGACATTAAACATTGCTGATATATTTTGATTGTTTCTCCTTGTAATATTTTTCAAAGCATCTTTGATCATTTGAGTACTTGGATTTGTTGATGGATAATATTGTCAGATAATAATATAATTTTTTATTAGCAGAAGATTAGTGTCAAATAATCTTTTCTTCCTTTCCTGCTCACTGAATTTCTCCTCCTCCTCCTCCTCCTCCTCCTCCTCCTCACTCTTTTTCTTCTCATCCTTTCCTCATCTGCAGTAAACACGTAATTCTCCTTTGCTACTCGGCGCTGTTTTTCATGTTTTCCCCCTTCAGTGTCCCTCCTCCTCCTCCTCCTCATCATCTTCCTACACTCAGTCCTCCTCCCCCCTACTACTCCTTCAAATTCCATTACTCTCCTCCTCCCTCTCTTCGCGCGTGCGCAAGCGGGGCTTAAATTTGAAGCTCACATCCATCTCCATGAAGTGAGAGATATTGCAAAATCAGCGCCATTTGAGACCAGCGGATATATCTTTTACGCGGAGCTGTTGGAAAAGAGAGAAGAAGAGGAGGGTGGGTTGGGGGTTAAGTTGGGAGGGGGGGTTGGGCTGCGCATTTATGGGACTTAAGTAAATTGAATTTGATTTTCTCCAGGGCTTTACAGCTGAAGTCTCGCGCTGTGACGGGGCGCCGGGAGCCATTAAACTTCCTTGTAGCTGGAAGAGTTCAGGAGTTCTCTTGGAGGGCGTTCAGGAGTTCTCTTGGAGGAAGATAATTACGAACGCCAAGGTGGCTATATTACTGAGCTGTGTAATGTTGCGTTTAATGGGAGTGAATTCACAGTGGGAGGGGCCAACTCAACCTGCCTCCTAGGTTGAGGTACTTGCGTTAGGTTAGGTATGGTTAAGTTAGATTAGGTGGATCCTGAAACCCTTCTGAATTTGTTTCATTCTCTTGTATTTTTATCCCATCTGCCTTTCTCTAGCCATCTTGCCTGGGATTTGGACGCAATTATTTAAAACACATCGGTATTGCTGGTATTTTTTATTAGAATTGAAAAAAATAACAGTAAATAATCTGTGTATTCAGGAAAATGTGAACCAATGATAGGCCCATGTAGAATACAAAAAAAAAACAAATGACTTATTTATGGATGCGTATTTATGAATGTTTCACTCTTCACGTATTTTTAAAATTAATTTTAATACGTGTGTGAAAAATTTTGCACCCGTATTTTTCAAACAAATGGTTGCTTTACGTATTGTACGTTGTTTAAAATTTGTTCAACTTATGACTGTTATGGGTTTCTTGAGTTAATATTGTGGATGATACTAATAAAACTTAGCTCTAGACACGTAACTCTCCTCATTGAAATTACAGATTGATATTTTTAAGCAAACATTAATCAAAAGGCCTAGCTTTTTAACTTTCAGCAAATGATAAAGATTATATTAAAATTATAGATAAACATCACACTGGGAAACCTAACATTGTATGCAATATCATCTAACAAATACGAATGATAAATCAGTGTTGCAGAATACCATTTTACCACGGAACCTGAAGTCTTCGTGAACATCCTCAGTCAGCTCCTAGCACATCTAAGCTAGAGCCGTTTCTGCCTTCTCCTGCCTGCGTGAACGCAGCCCTTAGGAATCAGACGCCTCGGAATGCTTGGAATGCAGCATTTACGCGAATGCATTTCGGGGAACAGGAGGTGTCGGGTCGATTGAATCTTTCGACGAACTAGTTATTCTGTCTCCTGGAATTCTGGGGGAAGAAAGGATGCGACCATTACAGCACTGTCTCTGCAGCGCAAATCGTGTGTGGTGGACTGTTCAGAGGTTATGTAATAAAGGGGTTGATTGGATTGGGGTAGTTGATGTTATGCTTTTGGTGGAACTGGAGATCATTATGATTAACATGAACATTAACGTCATATTGAAAATATGACAAGTGTTATATTTTGAATGAAGGTAGAGGTTATAATGTTTTATCATTGCTTTTGGTATTTCCATTACTTTAATTATTATCATTACTTTTTATTTATTATTATTATTATTATTATTATTATTATTATTATTATTATTATTATTATTATTATTAATGATGCAGTGAACAGAACAAATGAACAAGTTAGACTAGTTCATGATTTTTGGGTGTAAAAGCAACACGGTTTGTACTCTCTCTCTCTCTCTCTCTCTCTCTCTCTCTGAGAGCATTTTAAAAGCGCGAAACTAAGTGCCAGAGTGAGAACGTTCGCTTAAAATATTTCCAAGTATTTGCAGTCTAACTCTTGATTAGTAGCTCATTTTTAATGAAAAATTTTCCTTTTTTTTGTATTGCAAAGTGATTGGTTTTAGTCGTTTTTCATTATTTGTGCTACATTCTCATTCCATAATCGGAACATTTCGGAC